>NC_043957.1:7463790-7544405 GCF_902148855.1 Sphaeramia orbicularis
GCATGGTGTAATATTTATGGAGCGCCGTTGGAGCGCAGGCTTTCATGTGCTCTTTCATGGAGGCAGCGGAGGCGGCGGTTGAGTGTGGACACGGCTTCAATAACAGAAAATAAAAGTCAAGTGATGCATAACGTAGCGGGACATGAGGAAAATGTTCAAATCAGAATGAAAAGAAGACTTCTTACAGCGTGAAAACATGTGTCTGTCACTTTTACATCATCCCATCAACTTTTATAAGAACCAACAGGATGGGTTTGGAAAGGTGTCAGTCTATAGATCTAATATATATAGAACCAGCAGGACGGGGTTGGACTGGTGTCAGTCTATAGATCTAATATATATAGAACCAGCAGGACGGGGTTGGACTGGTGTCAGTCTATAGATCTAATATATATAGAACCAGCAGGACGGGGTTGGACTGGTGTCAGTCTATAGATCTAATATATATAGAACCAACAGGACAGGTTTTGACTGGTGTCAGTCTACGGCCATGGCTAGATGTAAGATATATATATATATATATTTATATATATACACAATAGCTGATATAACTAATATAGCTAATATAACTAACATAACTAATATATCCAAGCTCTGTCTTCGTTTCCTGTACCAGTTGCTCCAAACCTCTATGAACGTATGATTCATGCACGGACGGGTACGAGCAGAGGGGAGAGGGGGGAGGGACAAACGACAGTTGAGTTTGACAGACATATCACTGTTCAATCATTTCGATGGGCCGGTCAAAATGATTGGATGGTGTTTTTCAGTTCTGTCTGTTCCACAGGTGACAATATTTTGATTATTTTTGTGTTACAGTATTTAATTAATCGGTTGTAATCAGGGTGTGAGGGGGATTTTAAGGAATATAGTAAAAAAAAAGAGCTCCAGGAAAACCTCCTCTACTCTACCTTTAATGAAGTCTAAAGGCTGAGAGACAGAGGACACTGGAGGGTCTGTGACATTTGGAGGTGTGTGTGTGTGTGTGTGTGTGTGTGTGTGTGTGTGTGCGTGTGTGTGCGTGTGTGTGTGTGTGCGTGTGTGTGTGTGGGTGTGTGGTGTGTGTGTGTGTGTGTGCGGGTGTGTGTGTGTGTGTGCGGGTGTGTGTGTGTGTGTCTGTGTGTGTGTGTGTGTGCGGGTGTGTGTGTGTGTGTGTGTGTGTGTGTGTGTGTGTGTGTGTGCGGGTGTGTGTGTCTGTGTGTGTGTGTGTGTGTGCGCGTGTGTGTGTGTGCGGGTGTGTGTGTGTCTGTGTGTGTGTGTGTGTGCGGGTGTGTGTGTGTGTGTGTGCTTGTTTATCTGTAACCTGAGGCGATGGTGGTCGACTCTTAGACCTGGTCCAGTCCTGGTTCTGCTCCAGTCCTGGTTCTCCAGCTCTCAGACCTGCTCCAGTCCTGGTTCTTCTGTCCCAGGGTGTCCTCCTCTGTCAGCTCTGCTCCAGCTCCACAAATAAAAAAAGGACGGTGCATCTGAGTGGCAAGGACGCATCATTTTAATGTGGGAGGGGCTGAGTGCAGTAGGAGCTTGGGGGGGGCTGTTGATTCTATAAACTGGAGAACCACTGAGTAAGGACCCCCCCACCCACAATAACAGTGTAGGAACCACAGGTCCTCAAGGAGCGCACGACAAACAAACGTCCACAGAGGGTTAGGTATCGTGTCACACACGACTGGCGCTGTGTGCAGCCAATCACAGCTGGAATACGGGTTCTGCTCCATGTCTGCACTGTAAAAAAAAAAAAAAAGTAAAAAAAAACCGGTAATATTCCAGCAGCTGGGGTGCAAAAAAAAAATACTGTTAAATAATGGAAAGTAACCATCTCATAAAAATACAGTAATTTTCCATAATTAGCATACATTTTTTTGCCCTAACTTTACATGAGATTTTGCTTTTTTTTTTTTTTACTTTTTAATGTTTAATAAAGAATATTTTCATGTATTCAAACAATCATATTATATATATATATATATATATATATATATATATATATATATACACACACACACACACACACATATAGACACACACACATATATATATACACATATGTGTGTGTGTGTGTGTGTGTATATATATATATATATATATATATATATATATATATATATATATATATATATATATATATGTAATTTTCAATGAGATTCAGTTGTACAATCCACTGATAAAAACTGTGTTTGGACAGTTTATCAGTGCTTATACATGTTATACATTGACAAAAATACATTTATTCAACATTTTTGTTGTGAAACCTCCCGTAATTACACAAGATATTTGTCAATTAACAAACAAGTCTTGTTAAACTTACAGAACAAATACTTCTTTTACGGTTAATTGTCAGTTATTTTATCTCATTTTATTTATTTATTTATTTATTTATTTTTATACAGTGTTAAACTTTAAATTAATAGTGTAGTCTCATAAAAAGAAAATAAATATTTGTGAAATTATGACACATTTGCAAATGTATTTTAACTGTTTTTCTGTGAAAAAGAAAAAATTTCTTTTAAAAGATGGAATTTTTTGGTCATTCACAGTTAAAGTTTTTTTTTTTTTTTATGTTATTTTACATTTGACATGTAAAATCACAGTTTGTTTTTGTCATTTCATTGATATTTTCCTGCATCTTAAATATGCAGGAAAAATCTGTAAAATAAACAGTGAAAATTCTGTTAAATTACAGATTTTTTTTTACAGTGTGGTGCTGTGTGCAGCCAATCACAGCTGGAATACAGGTTGTGCTCCACTGGCTCCAGTTGTACAGTGGACTCATGGTTTTAATCCTGGTCCTAATAGTCCCAGTGAACACTATGCAAATAACGTCTCAATCACACAGATTGGATTTACTTCCACCTGGAGGAGTCCAGAGATCTGAGCAGAGCTGGGAATTAGTTAAGGCGGGGGGGGGGGGGGGGGGTCCTCTACCTCCTCCTCCCCCTCCTCTACCTCCTCCACCCCCTCTAACTACTCCTCCTCCTCCACCTCCCCGTCCTTCTCCTCCACCTCCTCTAACTCCTCCGCCTCCCCTCCCCCTTCCCCTCCCCCTCCTTCTCCTCCTCCTCTTCCTCCACCTCCCCCTCCTTCTCCTCCACCTCCCCCTCCTCTACATCCTCTTCCTCCTCCTCCTCCTCCTCCTCTTCCACCTCCACCTCCCCCTCCTCCTCCTCCTCCTCCTCCACCTCCAGGGGGCAGCAGTTCTCTCTGTTACTGATGCACCTTCATCATCATTCAGTTGGAGCTCTGTGCCCCCCACCCCCCCACCCCCATCCTCTGCTGTGCCCACTGTAAGGGGAGTCATGTCTTACTGTGTTGAATTCATTAACCTTTGGGCCCCTCCCACTGAAAGGCAGCCATTGGAAACATCCCTTTAGGTTTAATGGTGTGTGTGTGTGTGTGTGTGGGGGGGGGGGGGCAGAGTGGACAGAGCTAAGGGCCAGGACCTCATTTGTTCTTATCTAAAAACCTGTCATCTCACATCCCATGGTTAGTTCTTCAGCGACGCAGGGCGTGTCTGTGTTTGTAGCGGCCGATCAGGAGCGTGTGCAGGTGGACGTGGATGTGATCGGACAGGAAACGCACGGCGGATTCCACCTTTAATTGGCTCCGATGAGGCCGACTGATGGGTTTGGTGCACCTGTGACAGAGCTTTCAGTCCGAGTTTGTGTCAGTGTGATCAGTGGACAGTGCTGAGTCCGTTCAGACCGACACCAAACACAAAACCAACTCAATCCAACTGCATCTGCATCTGTTTTTTAATTTCCTACAAAATGTTTCAGACATTTTACAAATAAAGTCAAGTTCAGAAAATGCTAATTGAACATAAAGCTGTGACACTAAACTGTGCTATGAGGTGTATTTGAAGACAGTGTGAACATATGTTTCCTGTCGGCTCAACTTCATTTCAATATACATCCAAAATATAAATATGTATCAATTCCTCACATTTATGCTTTTATACATGTGACAGATGAACTGATGAAAAGGAGGGAGTTAAAGAAAAACTTTCCTCTGTCCTCTTTCTTGTCCTCTTTCCTCTGTCCTCTTTCCTCTGTCCTATTTCCTCTGTCCTCTTTCCTCTGTCCTCTGTCCTCTTTCCTCTGTCCTCTTTCCGCTGTTCTAATCAGCTGATCTCTGTCTGTGTCCAGGCTCTAGTGGGTGATGGTTCAAATCCTTAAAGGTCCCAGTATCAGACAGGTGCTTCCATATTTGAGTGTTTGCAATGGAACCATCCTACAGCTGCTGTTAGGACACTGTGGACAGGACTACTGTTAGGACACTGTGGACAGGACCACTGTTAGGACACTGTGGACAGGACCACTGTTAGGACACTGTGGACAGGACTACTGTTAGGACACTGTGGACAGGACCACTGTTAGGACACTGTGGACAGGACTACTGTTAGGACACTGTGGACAGGACCACTGTTAGGACACTGTGGACAGGACTACTGTTAGGACACTGTGGACAGGACTACTGTTAGGACACTGTGGACAGGACTACTGTTAGGACACTGTGGACAGGACCACTGTTAGGACACTGTGGACAGGACTACTGTTAGGACACTGTGGACAGGACCACTGTTAGGACACTGTGGACAGGACTACTGTTAGGACACTGTGGACAGGACCACTGTTAGGACACTGTGGACAGGACTACTGTTAGGACACTGTGGACAGGACCACTGTTAGGACACTGTGGACAGGACTACTGTTAGGACACTGTGGACAGGACCACTGTTAGGACACTGTGGACAGGACTACTGTTAGGACACTGTGGACAGGACTACTGTTAGGACACTGTGGACAGGACTACTGTTAGGACACTGTGGACAGGACCACTGTTAGGACACTGTGGACAGGACTACTGTTAGGACACTGTGGACAGGACCACTGTTAGGACACTGTGGACAGGACTACTGTTAGGACACTGTGGACAGGACCACTGTTAGGACACTGTGGACAGGACTACTGTTAGGACACTGTGGACAGGACCACTGTTAGGACACTGTGGACAGGACTACTGTTAGGACACTGTGGACAGGACCACTGTTAGGACACTGTGGACAGGACTACTGTTAGGACACTGTGGACAGGACCACTGTTAGGACACTGTGGACAGGACTACTGTTAGGACACTGTGGACAGGACCACTGTTAGGACACTGTGGACAGGACCACTGTGTCCATGGACTTAACTACAGCAGAATGAATGGTCTTTGAACGCCTCATTGGTCTCAGTGCCACTCAACGACCTCATTGCTTTGAAATTGCAACTGATGAAAAGGGAGAAATCTCATTTGGCCTCAAACAGACCTGGTGTATTTCACAGACAATTAGCTGCGTATCCACAGACTGGACCTTCTGCATCCAGACTCACACACTCACACACTGAACAAATTAAATCCTCTTGTAGCAACGCAACTGTGAAATTAATATGAAAAAGAGCCTCTTGAAAAGTCTATGAAAGTGTCCACACAGGGTTCCTCCACAGGGTTCCTCCGCACGGATCCTCCACACAGATCCACCACAGGGTTCCTCCACAGGGTTCCACCACAAGGTTCCTCCACAGGGTTCCTCCACACAGATCCACCACAGGGTTCCTCCACAGGGTTCCCCCACAGGGTTCCTCCACAGGGTTCCACCACAGGGATCCTCCACAGGGTTCTTCCACAGGGTTCCTCCACACAGATCCTCCACAGGGTTCCTCCACAGGATTCCTCCACACAGATCCCCCACACAGATCCTCCACACAGATCCTCCACAGGGTTCCTCCACAGGGTTCCTCCACACTGATCCACCACACGGTTCCTCCACACAGATCCCCCACACAGATCCTCCACAGGGTTCCTCCACAGGGTTCTTCACAGGGTTCCTCCACAGGGTTCCTCCACACTGATCCACCACAGGGTTCCTCCACACAGATTCTCCCACACAGATCCTCCACAGGGTTCCTCCACAGGGTTCCTCCACACTGATCCACCACAGGGTTCCTTCACACAGATCCCCCACACAGATCCTCCACACAGATCCTCCACAGGGTTCCTCCACAGGGTTCTTCATGGGGTTCCTCCACAGGGTTCCTCCACACAGATCCACCACAGGGTTCCTCCACACAGATCCCCCACACAGGTCCTCCACACAGATCCTCCACAGGGTTCCTCCACAGGGTTCTTCACAGGGTTCCTCCACAGGGTTCCTCCACACTGATCCACCACAGGGTTCCTCCACACAGATCCTCCACAGGGTTCCTCCACACAGATCCACACATATGAAAGTGGTCTGGGCCAGATTTAGGACCACATATGAAAGTGGTCTGGGTCAGATTTAGGACCACCAGATTCTGATTCAGGCTCAGATTCAGATTCAGATTCTGATCAGATTCAGATTCAGACTCAGATTCCGACTCCTTATTTAATCCCATTATCAGACTGAGCCCAGGCCTGTGACTGCTGAACTATGCTGAGATTCCGCTGCCCCAGAATTACATCATAAATGATTAAATGCAAAAAAAGAACTATCAGAGAAAATTATTCTGAGGAATGAAAGTGAGAGAAATTGATTTGCAAACAAATCAGCCTGATGAAATCTACCCAGAGAGACAGAAATCACCTTCAGAGGTTTGTGATCACTGCGAAAACCAGACCAGCAGTTGGATGTTTGAGACACTGTAGGAAGAAGAGTTTGGGTTTGGGTCTGGGACCAACCCAGGACAAAACTGGCACAAAGCTGGGCCAAAACTGAGACCAAACTAGCACAAAATTGTCGAGAGAGAATGAGAAATGGAACAATAATAGAATCAACCAACAATTGCTGCTCTATACACCCCCCCCCCCCCCCCCCCCCCCCACTATCCTCCATACATATGTCCCCCCCGAGTGTACACACCAGTGTTCACACCCTCCCACTCCCACTCTGGACACGTCTGCACCGTCATGTCCATTTCTTCTTATGGAAAAACCTCCTTTATGAAATCTGACAGTTGTGGATATAGTTGTAGATCCAAGTGCAGATGAGCTCAACAGGCTGGGGGGGGGGGGGGGGGGGGGGGGGGATGTTTCTCTGCTCAATAACAAATCAATTCTCAATTCTCTGCCTCATTTGTTGCTGCTGGAAAACTCCTGCAGAACCTTGAAATCCTATTGAATAATCAAGCATGAAAAGCCACGGATAATGGACTATTATGAACTGCATTTGTAAAAGGGAAGAGAAGCTTCTACTGTAATTGAAATATGATTCCCATCACATGTGGTTAAGGAGCAGAGCAGTCAGATGTGTTGGTTCCATCTGATCTGTGCTCAGTTCCAGTGGAAGACAGGAACCCACAGAGGAACTGTTCCAATGAAAACACAAATGTCACAGAGCATTATTTCATCTAATTCATTTATTTCATTCAACAACCAATTCCTCCAGTGTTGAATTTTTATGGATGATTCCATAGACTACAGACACTGCACCAGCACCGGCCCTAACCCGAACCCTAACCCTAACCCAAACCCGAACCCTAATCCTAACTCTAGACATTTGTAACATTCTTCACTTGTCAAAAGCCTTAAAAGAGGTTAATGTGATGTAACTGGGGTCAAAGCCTATGGCAGGGGTCTCAAACTTGCAGCCCGGGGGCCAATTGTGACCCATGGGATGATATTTTGTGGCCCCCTACCTGACATCAACGTTTAGGCCCACATGTGGTTCTCAAACACACCTTTTTGCTGAGTCTGGCCACACTTTTATTTTATTTATTTTACCATTTATGGGCTACCGTAGATAGTCTCATGACAGCTTCCGGTGGCATTTGTTGTCAATGGTTGTCAAACTAGCCAACCGCAAAGTACCTGGGGAAGTATGAATGTGATGTTTTGTTTGTGATCAGATCAAGTTTAAATAAATTTATAAAAATGAGGCCCAGACAAGTCCAAACTTATTCTGGGAGCTTCTGACAAAAGAACATGCTAACAGTCACTTAGTTGAAGAATGTTCCAGAGTGACACCAAGTGGGCAGAACATATCTGCCATCACCAGTTCTGCTCATGTCTCAGTCAAAGCGTGCCACCATATGACGTCATGACTCAACTCGACATGCTGAGGAATTTACAAAATACCAGGAAGATGAGAGGAAGAACTGGGTTGCCGATCTGAAAGCACGTCTATTGAGGAGATAAGATTTATTCAAGAAAGAAAACAAAGAGAATGGTGCAGCAGTCGAAGCAGCTACATGGTGAGTGAGATGATTGGTAGGGCTGGAAAGATGTCCAAAGAAGGGCCAGAAAGATGTCCAAAGAAGGGCCAGAAAGATGTCCAAAGAAGGGCCGGAAAGACATCCAAAGAAAGGCCGAAAAGACGTCCAAAGAAGGGCCAGCAAGATGTCCAAAGGGCCGGCAAGACGTCCAAAGAAGGGCTGACAAGATGTCCAAAGGGCCGGAAAGACGTCCAAAGAAGGGCTGACAAGATGTCCAAAGAAGGGCTGACAAGATGTCCAAAGAAGGGCCAGAAAGACGTCCAAAGAAGGGCTGACAAGATGTCCAAAGAAGGGCTGACAAGATGTCCAAAGAAGGGCTGACAAGATGTCCAAAGAAGGGCCGGCAAGATGTCCAAAGAAGGGCCAGAAAGACGTCCAAAGAAGGGCCAGAAAGACGTCCAAAGAAGGGCCAGCAAGATGTCCAAAGAAGGGCTGACAAGATGTCCAAAGAAGGGCTGACAAGATGTCCAAAGAAGGGCCGGAAAGACATCCAAAGAAGGGCCGCAAAGACATCCAAAGAAAGGCCGGAAAGATGTCCAAAGAAGGGCCGGAAAGACGTCCAAAGAAGGGCCGGAAAGACGTCCAAAGAAGGGCCGGAGAGACGTCCAAAGAAGGGCCGGAAAGATGTCCAGTGAAGGCCAGTTCATCCAAAAGTGCAAGTTACTAGTAAAGAAAGCCTTTTTTTGTGGAATATTTAATGCGGCCCAAAAGATGTTTTTGATTCAGGAAAGCAGGTCTGACTTCACAGGTGTGTGTGTGTGTGTGTGTGTGTGTGTCCTGTCACCCACAGTATTTGAATCAATAAGTGCTAAACACCCTAAATGTTGAAATAGCAGTAAAACCACATTCACTGGTAAAATGACATAAGGGATGGGAAGGGGGGGCAGTTTGAAAGTGTGAAAGTGGATCCATTTTTGTCAAAGGAGGCCGTTGTTTTCTCTTTTCCATGAGCTGCTGAACTGTGTGCTTTTCCGTGTTGTCACTCTCCTTATGAACACATGTTCATTCACTTGCATCGTCTGTGAATTTGTGGACCGAGGCGCAGGATTCATGTAGAGCTGACATTTTCAGTCTGTGATAATGATATTTAATCTGTTTAACTGGTCGTTCTGTTGGCCGTTCGAGGCCCTTTCATTCATTTACTGTGGAATATCTGCAGCCACTCAAACCTCCACCTTTTCTGTGTGAGTTATGGGTGCCTGGAGCGCTGGTGAAGGCTGGGAGGGGCTTTAAGGGGACTCATTTCCGGAGCCAGAGCTCATTAGGCAGATCTGTCATCCCTAAACGGCTTTTGTCAAAGGCCGTTGGTTCACTCAGCGCCACCGTCAGCTTCTTGGATCTTTCACCTTGATGCGGTTTCAGTTCGACTGTCACTGCCAAAGAATTGTAACTTTCATAAAAGCTTTTCTCCACCTCCTCTTGTGTCATCCAAGTCTGTACTTTTTTACAGGATAACAGATTTATGACAGCAAATAAAACACAAACTATTTGTGTCTATGTGAGGCAGGGTTCACAGAGGGACTGAACGACAGCAGGAAAAGGGTCGAACCGTCACCTCCTCCCTTTGGGCCTGTTAAACCAGCAGAATTCAAATGGTTCTGCTGCCAAGTCCAGCATCTCAGCTCACTTCAAACCAGGGCTCTCAAACTCATGTTCTTTCAGGTTCCACAATCAGCCCGATTTAATCTCCAGTGGGCCGGACCAGTAAAATAATAACAGAATAACCTATAAGTAATGACAACTGCAAATTTTTGTCTGTTTTAGTGCAAAATCCCCATTAAATTATGAACATACTTACTTTTATAAACTATCCAATCAAAAAAGATGTGAATAACCTGAAAAAACTGAAATTTCTAAAGAAAAGTCTGTGCAATTTTAACAATATTCTGCCTCAACTTCTCATTAGTCCATGTGCATTCTGGATCAGATCTACAAAGACACTAAACACTGAGGAACAGGAAGAAAAGAGTTCAAATTGGGCTGAATTTTCTTTAGACATTTCAGGTTGTTCATATTTGTTCAGGTTATTCACATTTTATTGTTACAGAATAGTTTGTAAATGTAAATATTTTCATAATTTAATATTTTTTGCACTAAAACAAAGACAAAAATTTGAAGAGTTCATTATTTATAGACATAGTTTAATTTTTTTTTTTTTCACATCAAACCGAGAAGAAAATCTGCAGTCATTCTTTTTTGTCGGTTCTTCTGCTGTTATTACTTGACTGTAGATCATATTGGTCTGTATGTGGAACCTGAACTAAAATGAGTTCCACAGCCTTGACTGTGGAATTTTTGCACTTTGTAAATTCATCCCAGGGGCCGGATTGGAACCATTGGCAGGACGCATTTGGCCCCCGGGACGCATGTTTGACACCCCTGATTTATAGTTATTTGCTCACAAGCATCTGTATTTATATATATACCCATGTTTGGTATCTTTTTTTTATGTTTATGTTATGTTTACGCATTTGGCAGACGCTTTTTTCCAAAGCGACTTACAGGGGAAAACCAATTAAATCACTCAATCAATCAAATTTTATTTATATAGCGCCAGATCACAAAAAAAGTTATCTCTTGCCATTTTATATATAGAGTTGGTCAAAACCAGACTCTAAGTCAATTTACAGAAACCCAACAGAATTTTTTGTAATGCTGCTAGTACGAACCCAGAACCCAAATGCAGAACTAGGAGGCGGATGTAAAAGTTTACAGAGTTTATTAAATTCAGGTATCACAAAAATACAGGCTGTGATTATGAACAGGATCTTGAGGACAGCAGCCAAGGAAGTCCTCGAGGGATTCGTCCTCCGGGCGAGGGACACGAACCCACGGTTAGTCTCCGGGTTTTGAGTCGGCACGCCGACTAGGGAGAAGCAGAGGGAGGTCAGGGACGGAAACTGGTCAAACACGGGAGAGCAAACAGACAGGCAACAGGACATAGGGGTAAAGCTAGCTCACGTACCAAAAACCAGGCGAAGAGGTCAAAATCCAGGAAGGCAGATGGAGGCAGACAAAACTGACAGGGAGCAGGCAAAACAGGCAAAAACAGGATGACAAAACGGGTCGAAACACAGGTAGGCAAACGAACAGACAGGATCAAAACTCTGGTAAGTAGACTACGAGAGAATACGAACTGGCGTCTGATCAGGGGAAAGGACAGGGTATAAATACACAAAAGGGAGGGAAGACAACGAGACACAGGTGGAACACATCAGGGCGGAGTCAGGTAATCAGGGAAAAGGTGAACACGAACCAGGAAGGGAAGTAAAGACAACAGACAAGACACATGAGGAAAACTTAACAAAATAAAACAGGAAGTGACAGACAAATATAAAAGACAGACAACACCAGACTAACGTCCGGTAGCAGGCTTCACATTTTTTCAGCACAACTTCATCTATCTCATCTGTATATTATTTTTTTCACTTTAACCTACTATAAAACCATAAAAGGACAGAAAACACAAAAAAAATATATAAAATCCGATTTGAAAAATTTACGTAATTTATTGCATAAATAACACACAGATGCTTAATGTACCTTTTTGAAGACTTTAAAAGTGAATACTGGTTCCAAATATTAGGTATATACAATTAAAATTGTAATAAATTAAAACTATACTCAAATATTTGACATAACAGCAGATCTTTAAATAGGCGTTTTTCCCCTAAAAGTGCGGTAATCAAACACGGTTATCATGATAATTAGAATTTAAACAGTAATACTGTCTGCAATTTTACCGCCAGTTATTGTTATACTGGTAATCGTTACATCCCTAATATATATATATATATATATATATATATATATATATATATATATATATATATATATATATATAAATATATATATATATATGTTCCATGTGTGGTCGTTGGAGTGGTAACTGCAAGGGCTTCTCCATCAGCTCTGCCTCCACATTACTGTGTGAGCTAGCCGACAGTTTAAAGACGCTATCAGTGCAGTCAAAGGATCGACGCCTCTCTGGAGACACCGGCTGCTCTGATGTATATTCAAAGCTACAGGAAAAAGGTGACCAACCTATTGAAAATATGTCAAATGGCATTCAATCAGGGGGCAGCGGGGCCGAGCGCCAGAGAGTGGACGGGTGTGAAAGCAGCTGAGAGGGATGGGCCTCCAAACCTCTGGAGCGGTGCCCTTTTACAGCACAACCTGCTGCGTCATCCACTTGGATTCACACCGAGGACCAAGGAATAATCCAGCAAGGTTCGAATAGTTCTGGATTTTTCATTATAGTTTAGTTTTATTTAGTTTTGAGGGTTTTTTTTCTCTAATTCAGTTCGTTTTAATTCGTTTTTAGAGCAGGTTTGCTAGTTTTTATTAGTTTTCATTTTGTTCTAAATGCTTAGTTTTAGTTTAGTTTTAGTATTAATTTTAGTTTTGTCGTATCTTTTCTCTTCTTCTCCGTCGTATTCAAATAAATCCCAGACAGGACTCTGCTGCTTTCTGCCAACTTTAGTCTCCATGTTTCCAGGTAGAGTGGGGACCAGGAGACGACTGGAAACCACAAGTGACGGACCGTTAAACATATGGTGCCAGCATTTTGTTAGTTTTCGTTAACGATAATAACCTTGGTCAGTAGTCCCGCGTTCTTTACGGAAGCCACACTGACTTTCAGGTAAGAGTCCCTGCTCAAGGTGTATGATGAGACGGTTCAGGAGAACTCGAGCTAAAATCGTGCCTGCGGAGGACGGCAGGGACATTTGGCAGTGGTTATCACAACCTTGGTGGTTTTTTAACTGTTGAATTTCAGTGTGGTTCTCATCAAACCAGTCTTTGTGCTTCCTGTCGGAGCAGGGGTGTCAAACTCATTTTAGTTCAGGGGCCATATTTAGTCCCAATTTGATCTCAAGCAGGCCCGAACCAGTGAAATAATGACTTAATAACCTATAAATAATGACAAATCCAAGTTTTTCTTTTTGTTTTAGTACAAAAAACCCCAATTAAATTATGAAAAATTTTTACATTTTACAAAAAAGATGTGAATAACCTGAAAAAACAGAAATTTCACTTGAAAAATTAGTGCAATTTTAACAATATTATGCCTCGACTTATTATTTATACATGTACATTTACACACAGTGTTACATAAACGTTTGGTAAAAGGCAGAACACTGTTCAAATTGCACATTTCAGGTTGTTCGTCTTTGTTTTTATTTATGTATTTATTTGCATTTTATTGTGAAAGAATAGTTCAAGGTCAAGGTTACTTTATTTATACCTGTAGGTAGATTTGTTTTGCAGCCTAGGTGATTGCCTTGGCATTACAACAACACATACATTGAACATGCAAGACAGTCACTTGATCACGCTTACAGACAAGACAAAGAGACAGGACAAAAAGTGCTCAATGTTCCACCATTCATCGGTATAGCAGCATGGATAAGTAAAAAAATAAAATAATTTATGGGTTATTGTGTTGTTATTTTTACTGTAGATCACATTGGTCTGTATGTGGAACCTGAGCTAAAATGATTTAGACAACCTGGACTGTTCAGGTTCATTTTTGCACTTTCATCCCGCGGGGCCAGAATGGAACCTTTGGCGGGGGGGCCAGATTTGGCGCCTGGGCCGCATGTTTGACACCTGTGAGTTGGAGGATCCAACACACTCCGTGGCAGTGGTATACATCATCTCACAGAGTGTGACCCATGATGCTTCCACATCCTGTTGGTCCAGTGTGATGGAGTCCAAGTGTTCTTTCAGAGTATCAACAAAGGACTGCCTGATGATTTGGCATGGGAATTGATAGGAATTTAACGATTCTGATTCCATTATCGATTTTGCTTATCGATTCGATTACTTATCAGTTCTCTTATCGATTCTCACTGGGTGAGAAAATAAAAGAGTACAAACAGGTGTGTTTGCATTAACTGTCTTTTATATTTCCATCTCTGCACAGAAAATATAAGCTGTACAGTATGTACAAATAATAATAACAGATGACACCGGGCCCGGTTCAGGGGGGCGTACAGTGGAAGTGAAAGTACAGACTCTTTACTAATTCCTCTATTGCTGCATTTCCACTACGTGGAACCAGTTCGACTCTGCTCGTCTCCCATTGTTGTGCACCTCATTTCCTTTCCTTCAGAAACTTGTATTTGAGGGGTTACGACGTTTGTTGCCCGCACAAGAACCAGAACTGGGCCCGGATGACGGCCTGGTGTTCACTCTGTCACTAGATTCACAAGTGTTGCTAAGTAGCGAATCAAATATGTGACATTCCTGTAAATGAATCACATGCTGTGGACAAATGTTGGAACATATTGGAGGGATTCCACCCTTTAGAAGACATGGAAGCTTTGACAGTGTTCCAATGGACCTGGTGTCGTCTGTTTGGACCTGGTGTCGTCTTTTTAGACCGTTTCTGCCTCAACATCATGTTGGCTGCTTTCTGACCAAAACAATGCAGTGTACATATGACGTCATCGCGCATGCACAGCAAAGGCAGAATCGATAAGCAGAATCGCTAAGCAGGCAGGCAAACGATTCCAAGGAATTGAGCTACTGGGATCTGGTTCCCAAAAAGAACCGGTTCTCGATTCCCATCCCTACTGATGATGCTAATCTTCAGTTTGTTGATGGTGAGACATTTTGGTGCTTTTGTAGCCTGTGGTCTTCTCTTGGGCTGAACATGGATGATGAGCTTGGAAATAATGAGGCTGCTCTCAAACAACGATGAGGTGCCTGACACTGACATCTGTGGTAGAAGAATAAATAGATATTCTACGCTTTGGTTGTTTTATTGTTCTGATTTACTTTTGCAAAGTGACGTTTTATGGCTTTTATTCAGAGTCGTCTCTGTTTCTTGTTCTCTTTTCCTTTTTTATTGTTATTATGTTTGTGATGTGTTACATTTTATTTGACTTTTTCTTACACTCGTCTCCTTTATGGTCTCGAGTTTCCTGTTGTTTGACTTCATGTTCCTTGTGTTTTCTGTGAATGTAAGACGATTCTGTTAAATGTCTTTTAAATGGTGATTATGTAGTTATTATTCTTGTTTCTGTCCGTCAACCTTTGTCGACCACAGGTTTGTGTTGGAGTTAGGGATGTAACGATAAACCATGGTAAAATTGCAGATGGTTCGTATTACCATTTAAAGTCTAATTATCATGACAACCGTGTTTGATTACCGCACTTTTAGGGGAAAAAACACGTATGTAAAGATCTGCTTTTATGTCAAATATTTGAGTATAGTTTTAATTCATTACAATTTTGATTTTATATACCTATTTTTGGAACCAATATTCACTTTTAAAGTCTTTGAAAAGGTTCATTAAGCATCTTTGTGTTATTTATGCAATGAATTATATACATTTTTCAAATCGAATTTTATATATTTTTTGTGTGTTTTCTGTCCTTTTATGTTTTTATAGTAGGTTAAAGAGAAAAAAAAATATAATAGACAGATGATATAGATGAAGTGCTGAAAAAACAGATCCCAAACATGGTTATAGTAAACATTTGTTTATATAGTATATAAAGGCAAAATCACAAGTACTGAAAAACGGACAAAATAGGCTCAGACCACTAAGGGTTAATATTTGAATGTTTCTGCAACAGAAGGTACATTGTGACAATTATTTCATTTGTTTTTTTTGTAGTTGTTTTTTTTTTAAAATACAACTTGGTTAAATTATTTCAGTGTGTGTATTAGTACTTTTTAAACATTTTGAGCACAATTTCAACAATACCGTGATAATAATGATAACCTTGATAATTTTGGTCACAATGACCGTGATATGAAATTTTCATATGGTTCCATCCCTAGTTGGAGTGAACGTAAACTTTTCAGACGTGACATTACTGTCCTCAGATACAGGAATGGGATCAATTCTAGAGAGTTCTATCCTTAGCGTTTGTTTTCTGAAATCCAGACACATGGACTACCATAAACTTCAACATAAATGACTGTTGCACTCACCGATCATAGCAGAGGAAGTGAATAGGTCATGTTTAATTTGCAGCAGACAGACTGTAAGTCCACAGGCTGGAACTCTTAAAGACAAGTCGGCCCTCTGACAGGCATGAGGACACCAGGAGCTTCAAATGACTGCATTTTGCACAAAGGCTGCAATTCACCTCAGATTGCAGTCGATTCAGAGGCACTGACAGTCAAAACAATTCATCACTTATTTTCAAGATGGAGAGAGAGCATGAGACAGAGCCATGTTCACTGAAAATGTAGCTTTAAAAAGTTTGAGTGTGACGGCGGGGATTACTGTTTGTTCAGATCCAGTTTGGATGGCGTTCATGCATTCAGGTCAGCTCACCTCATGATAAATTCATGAATGAAAATCAACACTTAGATAAAAAAAAAAAAAAACAAACCTTGATGAATTCAAAGTGGTTGTTCTTCTTTCTGCTCTCCAACTGTTGTGCCTTTTCCTATTTGTTGGATGTAAATGCAGACTGATGAATGCTCTCCAGACGTGCACAGTGTCATACAGAATCACAAATACCATAAACAGGGCTAAGACCCAAGAATACACACAATGACACCCCAACAGCTGTCAATCCAAAACTGTATTATTGGCTATCACTGGGGAATGACATGACGTGATGTTTACGAAAAATCAGGAGCTTTACTGTAGTTTACAATAAGGTATTCCTGTACAATAATATGTTTTCATGACAGAGTGACACAGGAAGAGTTCAAATTAGCACATCGTCTTCACCAAAGCTGTTCATCACATGACATTATTTCAGGTCATGTGACACAAGTCCACTGATCTTTTACTTTTCGATAATTCAAGGAGGAATCCACCTAATGTTTGTGCGTCATCTGTGAAACCAAGGGAACAGGAAGACAAAGCCGAGGCTTTCCCTGTGGACGGTGAATTTACTGTATGTACTGTTACGGCTGGCATATGGATGTAACACAGCCAGGTGTAACACAACTAGATAAAAACACAAAGGGATGAAACACAACTGGTTAGGTGAACTGGGTTAGCTGTTAGCTGGGTCAGGGTTAGCTGGGTTAGCTGTTAGCTGGGTCAGGGTTAGCTGGGTTAGCTGTTAGTTAGGTTAGCTGTTAGCTGGGTTAGCTGTTAGCTGGGTCAGGGTTAGCTGGGTTAGCTGTTAGCTAGGTTAGCTGTTAACAGGGTCAGGGTTAGCTGGGTTAGCTGTTAGCTGGGTCTGTGTGTACATATTCCAGTTTGTACTTAATAATGGAAGGTGTTCCATTTGATGATTGTTCTGCACCTGAAATGTCACAGTCATGGCTAAGTAACTGGTTTTGTCATGTGATGATGTTTGAATCCTGTTTTCATTTACGATGGAGGATGCATGAGCTCAGCGACTGCATTATTTCACCTGCTGAAATAAACAGAAGTCCACAGAAGAAGGATAGTTTATAAGAAAATGAGGCCATGGATGAAAATAATTGGAATTGTCCTTGAATTACCATCAAAGAAATGAGTTTTTTTTCTCCTGCTTTTGATTCAGTTTAATTTGGGTTTAGTTTCATCTTGTCTGATATAGAGAACAAAAATTCAGAAGACACCAGGGACTTAAAGAGAATCAGCTACGTACCGAAAAAATATTAACAACAGATCTTCAGTAGTATTTGACAAGCCAGTGTGACTCTAATAAACTCTAAAAATACAAAGAAACAAGCTGTAAACATTCTGTGGTACATCAGGAAAAAGATAACAAAGTATGAAACATTGATTGAACTCTAACTTGTACTTCGTTGTCGACACCATGAGGTTTGAGGTCGTCAAGTTCATTTCATTTGTAAATTTCAATCCATTTCTGACATTTGAAAAGTTTGGGCAAATAATGACTAAAAATAATGAAAAACACAAAGTCTTGATTTAGTCCTAAAGCAGGAACCAGAGATGGGCCAAGGACAATATAGACATCAACCCTAGCCCTAACCCTAAACCCTAGCCCTAAACCCTAACCCAACCCCCTAAACCTAAACCCTAACCCCTCACTCTAAACCCGAACCCAACCCCCTAATCTTAATCCCTAACCCACCCCCCTAACCCTAAATCCTAACCCAAATTTAACCCTCTAACCTTAACCTGACCCAAAACCTAAACCCTAAACACTAACCCAACCCACGGTCCAAAGACCGCAGGTTTAGATAACCCTAACACTAGGGTTAGGTTTAACTAACCCTAACTCTAGGATTAGCTAAACCTAACTCCAGGGTTAGGTTTAACTAACCCTAACCACTCAGTGGTGTTGACAGAAGGACAGACTGCGTATATACAGATCAAACCGTCCTTTCTTTTTGGAGGTTATGGAAATCCTCTGTGCAGACTGATTAATGGGTATGGACTATTTTCTTTGCTCATAAATGTTTGATTGCACATCTGTAATAATGTGTACACAAGACAAAAACTATTGAGTTGCTAATAATTCAAGGTAAATAAGTCATTACTGGTACTTGTGCTTCAGATGAGTATGCTAATGTGATTATTTTAGTGTTCTCATTCTGCTGTGATTGAGGAGAACCCAAACCGACACTGTCGTCTGAAGCAGTGTCGCCCTGATCTGAAATGTGAAATACTGTACAAATGAGCAGCGTGTCTGCTGGTGGAGGACGATAAAACTGTCCCTGCTAAATATACCACGGCAGAGGAGAAGGGAAGACATTAAATATACGCAGGGACCATTGTCTTAGAAACCAAATGCTGCAGAAAAAGTCACTGTGGTGCGTGTTTGTGCACATGCACTCATGCAGTATTCATTCAACAGCCTTCAGATGTCAATGAAGTCACAAAAGTCTGCAGCGTTGATAGAACAGGAGTCAAAGTCCAAAAGGGTTTGGAAACAGAGGACGACAGAAAAACCCCAGGACTAGACTAAGACCGAGATAGGCCAAGTGCATATATATGTATGTATGTATATATATATATATATATATATATATATATATATATATATATATATATATATATATATATATATATAAGTGGTGGGCAGCAATTAAAATTTTTAATCGCGATTAATCGCGTGGCTTTCTGCGATTAATCGCATAGTTGTTGGGGGGGGGCATCAACAGCATGTATTGCCTTTCAGTGATATTCCAGACTGGAAGTATTCCGGTGATAAAAATAATTGCACGTCAGTGCTTCCAAACAACTGTGTCCTTCTCAACCCCACCATCTGAAGACATTTAAAATGAAAATGTCCATGTAAAAAACCACTACTTTTACACATGTTTATGTCCCCACCAGTGTATTTACAGTTGTGAGTGATTGGCAGGAATCTTAAGCCCGCTAATCAGTACTAATACTAATAAGCCCAATAATATGTGATGTTCAGTTGTTCAAAGCAAGCAAAAGGGGCCCTGAAGTGGTCAGAATAAGTGGCACTAACGTATGTTTTGTCCTTTCCGTGTTACCGTAGTCAGTTCGGACGTAGAACTAACACACATGTTTCTTTCACTCTTTTTTGTCTGGCCCCAAAAACATTTGCCTGTGAGTATTTTATGTTCAGTTGTAAGAATGAATAGTATCAAATATCTCTGATGTGAGCCTTTGTTGCTGAATAAAAAGACATTGTAAATCTTTAATTAACCTGTAAATGCTAATCGTTAGCATGTCTATGGATTTTCCCATTCAAGTTAGCATCGAGATAAAATGACTGCTAATACAACATTCACATCGTAAATGAGTAAAGGTTAGTTCAAAGGCTGACATATTAGACCTAAACACAACCAATGAATTTACATAAACTTCGCATGAGCCTGCATCAAGAACTAGCAACCCATCTCCGACTGCTTGCATAAACAAATTAGCTTAAACATCAGCATTACTTGTAAAGTTCTCCGGTGTTCTCCTCGCAGCTGCACATACACACAGCACCGGTGTGTGGACCGACAGAATAAAAGCATGAGTTTCAAAATAAGAGTCCGTATGTATAACTCAACTAAGACTTGCTTGAAAGGCAGAACAATAATGAAACGGCGTTAACGTGAGATAAAAAAAAAAAAATAATTGTCGGCGTTATTTAATGAATGCGTTAACGCGGTAATAACGCGTTAACTTGCCCACCCCTAATATATATATATATATATATATATATATATATATATATATATATATATATATATATAAGTGCATATATATTCACTTCTTTAATGAGTCTGTTTGTTCATGGAACATGAAACACAATTAATATAAATTAAAAATACATAATATTTAATTGGGATTAATTGAAATTACTGCACAACAACCATGCGATTAATCTGATTAAACATTTGAACCGTTTTGACTGAACTGGTGGAAACCCTTGGAAGGCTGATGTGTGAGTGAATGATGATCAATGTGTTTCTGTCCACAAACATCAGCTCCATGTTCTCCACCGGACTTCACTCAAAGCCAATACAATGACAAATACCCACAATGCATCTGTTAGCAGTTCAAACCCATGTGCAGAAACCAGCCTTTGTGCTGCTCTTGACACTATTTTGCAGATGGGTGTTTTGCAGATGGGTGTTTTGCTGTATTTGTGTGTCTGACCTAAAAACCACCAGGCAGGACTTGTTGGATTCCAGTCTCTTCAAAGACTCGGTGTCTTGGGATCCAATTTGCCAGCTCTACAGGACAG
This sequence comes from Sphaeramia orbicularis, assembly GCF_902148855.1. Lineage (NCBI taxonomy): Eukaryota > Metazoa > Chordata > Actinopteri > Kurtiformes > Apogonidae > Sphaeramia > Sphaeramia orbicularis. The sequence continues at coordinate 7,484,613 of NC_043957.1, forward strand.
CATTGTTTAAACTTTTTCTGTACAGAAACTAAATATTTTTAGACTTTAGGTTTTTATAGCCCCGTCCTTATCTTATGTTTTTCACCATGTTACAAATTCAGCGTCGACTGCACCAAACAGAACTTGCATCTATTTCAGTCCGATTGGCAGATGTTGTCGACTGTTTCAGACGACAGCTCTGAGGATGTGCATCTGGGTGACGACTGATACAACTTTAGACACAACTCAGCTCATGATAATCAAAGAAAAGTCAGATGGAGGAAAATAGCAGCTGGAAAATAACAAAACCTGCAGGAAAGGTGAGAACGCTGCAGAAGCTCAAAGGACCAACAACAGTAGAAGTGTGTGCACACGCCTTTCCAGGAAAAGTCCCATGAATAGTCCTGTCATCACCAGTCTGTCCAGGCTGTCCTGTCATCACCAGCCTGTCCAGACCCTGGAACTGAAGAGCATTAGTGGTGGGTGGAGCCGGAACAAGGTGATGATTGATTAGAACGGGTCAGGACCAGGACCGAGGCCAGGGTGGACCTTCCCAGTCAGATCAGACCTGGTCCTCTTTATGTTCTGGTTGTGTTCATGGCTCAGTGGGCTCAGTACACCTCCAAAATAAACCCACTTTAGCACACGCTGTTCTTCACTTCTGTGGTTTTCTTCAGCAGCTGCAGCGGAAAACATGCTTCTGTTGTTGAAATCAGTTCAGTATTTACTCAGGTTTTCCCTGTGTTCAGAACATTTATTTGTGTTTTTCATATTTATGCACGTTGACCACATTCCTGTCTTGTGTTATGTTTTTAACCCTTTTCTGTTCATTTTATTGATACTGTCACTTGTACATTTGACTCTAAACTCACTTCAGTGTCTTTTGTGCAGGTGTTTTACCAATGGCAGTGCATGAGTGCCGAACTCCACCGTATTATTAGAGGAGTTTTGAAATGTGTTCATGTCCGCCTGTACCCGTGGAGCTTAAATGCACTTCAAATGTTCTTCAAATGTCATTAAGACCAGCAAAGACCTGAAAAGGAGGTTTTTGTGTTAAAGGTGGACTTTGTACATTTCATCTGTAGTAGATCTGAGGGCGAGTCCAGGTCTTTGTGTCTCTGGTGTTGGGCTTTGATTGACAGCTTTGTACAACAGCTTGAATGGGTCACGGGACTACCTTTGTCCTGTGTCTGTCCTCAGTCCTGTTGGACTACCTTTGTCCTGTGTCTGTCCTCAGTCCTGTTGGACTACCTTTGTCCTGTGTCTGTCCTCAGTCCTGTTGGACTACCTTTGTCCTGTGTCTGTCCTCAGTCCTGTTGGACTACCTTTGTCCTGTGTCTGTCCTCAGTCCTGTTGGACTACCTTTGTCCTGTGTCTGTCCTCAGTCCTGTTGGACTACCTTTTTTTGTCTTGTTCTATCCATGTTCTTTATCCAGAGGCTGAGGTGAACTGGAACCAATGGTGGTTCTGTTCCTTGGAGGATCTTCTGTTTGAGACTCTATCTATCTATCTATCTATCTATCTATCTATCTATCTATCTATCTATCTATCTATCTATCTATCTATCTATCTATCTATCTATCTATCTATCTATCTATCTATCTATCTATCTATCTATCTATCTATCTATCTATCCATCCATCCATCCATCCATCCATCCATCCATCCATCCATCCATCCATCCATCCATCCATCCATTCCTAACCAGCTTGGATGCGTTAGATGTGTTGGTTGTGTCGGATGCGTTGGTTGCGTCGGATGTGTTGGATGCATTGGATACGTTGGTTGCGTTGATGGCGTTGGTTGCGTTAGATGTGTTGAATGCATTGAATACATTGGATGCATTGGATGCGTTGGATGCATTGGATACGTTGGATGTGTTGGTTGTGTTGGTTGTGTTGGATGCATTGGATGTGTTGGATGCATTGGATACGTTGGATGTGTTTGAGTGTCTTTAACTGGGGCTCTGTTGGTTCATTCATACTGTTCTATTTCACTGCTTGACTCTGAGACACGTCATGTGTCTGTATCCATTTTCATGTCTTTTCTATTTCATTCAGCACATTGACAGAAGCAGGTACTGGGCCCAGACTGTAGGTGGAACTGTATTCAGTCATCTTCCATAAAACAGAACAGACGATCAATGAGGTGGATTTGAAGTCGACTGAAAGTGAATTCTGTTGAAACTGAACAGATTTAGACTGAAGCCAAATGCTTCTATACGCCTCCAATACATTCAAATCAAAATCAGTTTTATTCTACCAATCAATATGCTACCAATCAATCCATCAAAATCATTCTCGCTCATATCCCTCGAAAACTATCTTATAAACCAGTGTCTTGAAAACCCTTATTGAATTCTACGTCTATAAATGTCTGTTTATGTCATTCCATAATTTAACTCCAACAACACAAATCCGTCTTCTTTTTGTACCATTAAAGGACACACACATGCACACACACACACACACACACACACACACACACACACACACACACACACACAGTTTCCTTATTTTACTACCTAACAACAACAAGAAATACGATATATAAAACATTTATTATTATTATCATTGTCATGAATAATAATAATAATAATAATAATAAATAAATGAATGAATAAATATTATCTATAATATTTATTATCATTGTTATCAATGACAATAACAATAATAATTTATATATATATATATATGTATGTGTATATATATATATATATATATATATATATATATATATATATACACATATAAAATCTTTATTATTATTGTCATTATTAATAATAATAATAATAATAATAATTATTATTATTATTATTATTATTATTATTATTATTATTATTATTATTATTATTAATATTATATTCCTCCTAATAATCCTGCAGTGGTTCCCAGGCCCATACTGTCCTTTTGTCCTTTGCTGTTCTGATTTGATGTATTAGCCTTTGGAGCCAAAATATCCATTAGCGTCATTCATGGATCCATCTCTATTCATTGAGTTGGATAATATTATGGAGGTGAAGGCAATGAAGAGTGGCCTGAATGGTCCAAATATGGGCCTAGTCCGAAAAAAAAGCTTTTAAAAATCTGGAAATGTCAGCACCTGGCAAAGTAATGACTGAGTCCGTGGTATTGATCCCCAGTTCTGTCAAAGGCCTGCACACAGATTTGCAGTCATTTCGCAATAAGTGGAAACACAAATCATTTGAGCAGCCCCTCCAACTGTTGAGGTTTAATTGGATTAAAGTGGTAGAATTCATTAAAACCACACTGAGATATCACACTGAGATACATCTGTTTAAATGTGTTCCTCTTTTGTCCACAACCACACAAACACCTGCAAAGCCAACAGTAGGAGAGTTTGGAAACACAGGCTGAGGACAAACAGCTGTTCAGCAGCCTGGAAACTGGACCGAAGGATGTTCAACTGCCTGGAAACTGGACCGAAGGATGTTCAACTGCCTGGAAACTGGACCGAAGGATGTTCAACTGCCTGGAAACTGGACCGAAGGATGTTCAACTGCCTGGAAACTGGACCGAAGGATGTTCAACTGCCTGGAAACTGGACCGAAGGATGTTCAACTGCATGGAAACTGGACCGAAGGATGTTCAACTGCCTGGAAACTGGACCAAAGGATGTTCAACTGCCTGGAAACTGGACCAAAGGATGTAAACAGTTCATGGAAATGACTTGAATGACAGTCACACCTGAAGCCCAGAGGAGGGTCATGAGGGTTCGGGTTTGGGTCTGGTGCCTGAGTTTTTGTCACGTTCTAAGCACTCTGGAGGGAACATGATCAGTGTTTTACACAGAACCCCAGCGCATCAGGACGGGATGAAAAGAACCCTTTGAAAATGAGGATGCACTGCAAAAAAAGGGATTCCAAGAAAGTGAAAAAAGCCTTAATTCTACAACATTTGTCTTATTTTTTAGCTTAATAGAAAAAAAACAGCTTGCCAAGAGTTTTTTTTGTTTTGTTTTGTTTTGTTTTGTTTTTTTTACAAAAGAAAAATATTCAATTTAGTTTAGTTTTTAATAGGGTTTGGGCTAACTCAGGGTAAGGGTTAGGGTTAGGGTTTGGGCTAACCCAGGGTTGGAGGGTGGGGGGATATTCTGGACCATCCCCCTTTGCTCATTATGAAACTAACAGTGTAGAAGCCAACGTCAACACTAACTTTGATCAGAACTGTCTGAGGACCTCCCCACAGTTCATCTACCAAGGCAAAGGCAGCTTTCACACTGCCCCCCCCCCACGCTCAAAAAAACAAACAAACAAAAAAAAAACCCACACAGCCCCCCCCCCGCCCCCCACTTCACCGAGCACGGACATAACCAGGTCATGTCTGTCATCTACTGAAGAACAACATGCAACATAAAACCCAAAGGTGGATATCAGCGATGCTCCATGACTAAATAAAGGTTCATAATAATAATAATAATAATAATAATAATAATAATAATAATAATAATAATAATAATAATAATATTTTAACAGAGACATGGACTGGGTTTAAACTGTTTAAACACCCTTTAATGACGTTACTGACACTAAAACAAATCAAATGAAAACACACAGAATAAAAAATAAGGAAGAACAAATAAAGATAAAAATACAGTTAAAGGTACGGTGACTGACAGGGAACACTGTAAGGCTTTGTATTTTACTAAAATGCTTTAATTCCAATGTACTTAAATGATTTCAGTTTTATTCCATTACTATAAAATGTTCAGTATACTCTATTAGTTTGTAGACATAGTCGAAAGTATGAAACAGTTTCAGTTGAAAGGATTTAAATCACTCAGTTTTAGTCCTGACTGCACCCTTTTTTATCTGTGCATTGCATTGTGGGTATTGTTCATGTTGGTGTAAATGTGTTCTTTTTCTGTGCAGGGGTTCAGCGGGGTTGTGCTGTTAGTGTTAATTTGGACTGAATGTGTGTATGTCAGTATTTATTGGCCTGTTTGTGTTTGTTTTTTTTAATTTTTGTACAGCTGCACCATGACTTAGAACCATAGGAAGAACTATGGATTTACTGTTCAGATACACTTGTTCTTGTTTGATGGAAATGTTAATGTTTGGCCAACCTAAAAGCACTTCCTGTTCTGGCAAATTACTTTGAGCTAACTTCCTGTCTAACTTCCATCCACGCTACAATATTTTAAGTTGAATAATTATACAAAGCACTTTACATTGCAAAAGGTTTTAATTTAACCCTTTCATGCATGAATTATGAGAACTCTAGTTGAGTTTTTGGGGTTTTTTGAGTGTTTTTATTCCTCCTTAGGCATGAAAAAACAATACAATTGAGTTGTTTGTTTTTTTTTCATGGATTTACAAAAATGGCTGTGCTACACCATGCATTATATTCTTGAAGCAAAGAAACAAGTATTTAAAACCCAATATCAGAAAATGATATGAAAACAATGAAATAAAAATGTTTAATGCTGCTAATCTGATGTTTTCTCACATTTTAACATATTCTAATACTAGTTATTACTCATTCATGGAGATAATATGCAAAAGAAAACCTGTTTAACCCCCCCCCCCCCCCAAAAAAAAACAAAAAATAAATAAATAAATAAATAAAAACCTGTTAATTACAGCCTAACTGATTTACACTCAAACATGTTAGGGTAGATCAGATTTATCAACAACAGCAAAGTTACAGTAATGGTATGAATTGCAGTGTTAGGGATGATGCATGAGCGTTCACTGTGTTGGCTGATATGAAAAAAAAAAACTACAAAATATCAAAATATAATATACATATAAAATAAAGTACACAAGAGAACAGCTGTAGAATAACTGTCCACTGGAGTAACTATTATGCATAAAAGGGCTAAATCAACTTGGAACTGAGTCCAATGAACTGATGATATTAATGATTAATGAGTTAATGATTCTACAAAACAACTGACATTCCAACAAAATTTGAGTTAAATTAACTTGGCATTTAGTTTGTTGTACTTAAAATAGCAATTCCATTCAAATCAAGCGTTTAAGTTTAATACACTCAAGTTTTCATTACTCATTACTTACATTTTTTAAGGCAACAAGTTATCTGAGATTTTTTACGTAAACTCAACTTATCTGGTCTTACAGTGAAGAGAACCCACCAAAAACAGACTTCAAGTCATGACAGAGACAAACCAGAGTCAACACCGTCTGAGCCCCACGTGGACAAAACACCTATTCAGTGATATTTTTTACAGTGTATTAAAGTCAGGTTGAATTGACCCTTCAATACTTAAGTAACATTCTTCTTATAGTCTCTGCTCATTCAGCTCATCTGGGAAATTCATAAACTGCTCAATATCCTCATGTAAATTAATGATCATAACTCACATTTGCTGCATAGTAATCAGCTTAGAGGGAGAATAAATCAACTCCTCCTCCTTCCAGTAATTCACAGACCTGTTCAGCTGCATTTATTTATAACACTGTGGCTAGAAAGGACTGTGGTCACACCAGAACCCTGGAACTAGACCCCAAGGAAACCAAGGTATGTGGGTTCCACGTCCATGGAGGTAAACAAAGGTATGTGGGTTCCACGTCAGCTTCAGTCCTCAGTCACTAACCTTAACCTGAACTCCTCTGCACCAACATATGATTGTGGTTGTGGTGATAGAGGCCACTACAGACCACTACAGAAACACAACCCCCATGAGGACAGACCACTACAGGCCACTACAGACCTCTACAGACCTCTACCACAGCCCCCGCCCTTGAGGATGGAGTCACATGACCCCGGTGCTCCTGTCCGATTGGAGGCTGTTCTTGGTGTGTGCTAATGCAGACTTTGATAATTAGACGAGGCCTTTTCATCTGATTATGTGCTTGTCGAACAGCAATCTAACACTTTGCCGTCTGTTTGTGTTGGTGTTAATCATATCTATTCTCCTGCGTTCTGGTTCCAGATGGCTTCTATAATTGTATTGTTTCTTCTGCAGATGTTTGATGGCGCGTTCGTCGGAGCACAGCCAGCTTTGGGTTGATAATGCGCTGGATCGGTTAATGGGAAAATAACTGTTTTCACAGGCAGCTTCCAAGTCGTTGCTGCTCGTCACACACCCGGTGTAATTGTTAGTAATGGGGCTGGGGTTCCCATCAGACCACTGGGGCTGCATTAGCACAGTTCCACAAAACAGAGAAGGACTGGATACAAGCAAACGAATAAGAAAGGGTTCTACTGTCCAGAACAGAAAGGGTTCTACTGTCCAGAACAGAAAGGGTTCTACTGTCCAGAACAGAAAGGGTTCTACTGTCCAGAACAGAAAGGGTTCTACTGTCCAGAACAGAAAGGGTTCTACCAGGGGCCATTCTAGGATCAGAGGTTCGGGGGGGCTGAGCACCCAGAGTGCTGGCTGCCCAGGCAAGAGAAATTTCATTGTTTTGTACATTTTAATGCAATTTCAGACCATCGTTCCCACATTTGTGAAAGAAAAGCATAACATTTTATGGGTATGAGAAACTCTGTGACTAAACCATTAAATCTGATCAAACCTGATAAACCAATACATATGTGGAATGCAGAGGCGATTTCTCTCAGACTGCAGTGGAAGCCGGCTTCCCCTAAAATGACTCAAATTAAATGGTCAAATCTGTTCGGTTGTGTTGACATTTCATTAACTACAAATGTGTTAGAACACGTTCATCTCACAGGTGAGTTCGTTCAGAATCAGCTTTATCACGAATCATCAGACTGGATGTTGTTCACTTCTCCTCCATTCCCGTGTCTCTGTTTCCTCATTCGATCTCTGCTCAGTGCATTTGTCCGTAGACGCTCAGCGTCCATGCACTTCAATGGGACTGAGTGGAACTGTTTTATTCACTGCCTCAAAACTGGACAGTAATTGGATAAATGCCACGATGTTGTCCCGCCCCCGGACGCTTGGTGTCTTTAGGGGTGAATGGAGCTGTGGGCGGAGCTCGGCCGGGCTGGACGCTGTGCTTCCACGTGCTGATTGGAGGATCGGGCAAAAGGCTGAATCCGGTTTGATTGACAGCTATTTTGAGATCTACTCCTTCACTGACACAGTTCAGTTTAATACCGTCACACATTCTGCTGTGAAAGAGAGAAACCACTACCACATTACTTGTTCATTTCTTGCGCTGTAAATAAAACACACTTATTGTACTTCCTTGTTTCAATTTAACATAACTTCAATGTTTTCTTGTTCCAGTTACATAATTTAATCATTTCTTGCCTGAGTTTAATATCATTTTGTAGATAGTTAAATCAATCATACTGTTTGCTAGGTCGGAGTGAACTCACTATCGAGCAAGATGCACATGATGGCAGACAATGCTAATGGAATGGAGGGCCGAATTTATGTTTAAATAACCCAACAATTTTTTTGATGTAAGCCGACAATGAGCTTCCCCTGTCTGAAAGACGAGCAGCTGCCACTGGTGGGATAACACTTTATCATATACCATCAAAACATCAGCAAAGCAGCACTTTTGTCATTTGTTTTCCAATTAATCTGATTAAAATATGTAACATTTAGCAGATTTAATATGAGGCAGATTATTTCTAATAAACTGTAGACCAGTGTATATGTTCAGTGTCTCTTCTCTCCTCTCTCTCTTTGTTCTTTAACCAAAAGGCGAACAATCAAACAACGTGTTTTATATCGAATAAGAAATATAAACTGGTACATTTATTCACCTGACAACATCATTGTAACAGAGTATGTGGTTGCTGTGGAAAATGAGGTTACACAAGTTGATCTAACACTCTTAACTAAATCTGGTTCTTTTTTTTTTTTTTTTTTTTTAAAAACAATCAGATGTTCCTGTCTGCACACACACACACACACACACACACACACACACACACACACACACACACACACACACACACACACAATAGGAATTAATGCTCATCCAGTCAGATAAAGACAGTATCACCTTGTCTTTAATATGAACACATGCACAGACACAACAGCAGCTTCTCAGTGTGTAGTGGATCAAACCATTTTCAAGACTAGATGGGTGGGGGGTGCTGTATTTTTGTTGTTGAAATATTACGTTTCAGCATATTACTGCATATGGTTCTGACATTTTTCTAGCATGTTAAGAATGGACATAAAGTAAACAAGAAAAAAGTAAAATTTCAGCAACCTTCAAATATTTTAGGGGTGCTGAGAATCAATTTAGGGGCACTTCAGCACCCCCAAAAATGGGCTAAAAATGCCCATGGGTTCTACAGTCCAGAACAGAAATAGTTCTATGGGCTGGGGTTAGGAACGTAGCCATATGAAAATTTCATATCACGGTTATTGTGACCAGTGGCAGCACCAGGATTTTAAAAGTAGGGGGAAACTGGAGGGCAAAGAAAATGTTGGGGGGGCAGACAAAAAAATTTTGTGCATAGCACAAAATTAACGCTTTGCGCTTTAGCGGCTGCAATATATATATATATATATATATATATATATATATATATATATATATATATATATATATATATATATGTTGTGTTGTGTGTGTGTGTGTGTGTGTGTGTGTGTACATACCTATATCCAGAGCTTGTATAGAAAACATTGGATTTCTGCTGGGTGAGGACAGTAAAACTGCTCCAGCCACAGTGCTGGTTCTTCTGACCTCTTGGAGGTCACCTCTGTCACACAGGTCCTGAGCTGGTATATGAAGACACAGTGTAAGCCTGGTCATTGTAAGCTGTCACCACACAACTGATAAGCAGCACCCACAAGCAGGCAGCAGTGGGGCTTTGGACAGTGACCAGCTGACCTTTGAGAGAACCCTCTATAGATGTGTGCATGGGGGGGGGGCTGTCTGCCTGGTTGTATTATAAGTGTATCAAAATGTGTTATGTACGCATTCATTGACAGATTTTTCATATTTCTTCGTAGCCTGAATTTTCCCAAAGATTTGCCCAAATCTGGGTGGGGGGGCAACTGGGGGGGGCAAAGGTTGTGACTGGGGGGGCATTTGCCCCCCCATGCCCCCTCTTGGTGCCGCCCCTGATTGTGACCAAAATTATCACGGTTATCATTATTATCGTGGCATTGTTGAAATTGTGCTCGGAATGTTCAAAAAGTGCTAATACACACACTGAAATAATTTAATCAAGTTGTATTTTGGAAAAAAAACCCACAAAAAAAACCCCCACAAAAAAACCCAAATAAAATAATTGACACAATGTACCTTCTGTTGCAGAGACATTCAAATATTAACCCTTAGTGGTCTGAGCCTATTTTGGCCATTTTTCAGTCCTTTTGATTTTGCCTTTATATACTATATAAACAAACTTTACTATACCCATGTTTGGGATCTTTTTTTTTTTCAGCACAACTTCATCTATATCATCTGTCTATTATTTTTTTCACTTTAACCTACTATAAAAACATAAAAGGACAAAAAACACACACAAAAAATATTTAAAATCCGATTTGAAAAATGTATATAATTTATTGCATAAATAACACACAGATGCTTAATGAACCTTTCAGAGACATTAAAAGTGAATACTGGTTCCAAATACTAGGTATATACAATTAAAATTGTAATAAATTAAAACTCTACTCAAATGTCTGATATAAAAGCAGATCTTTACACACGGGTTTTGTCCGGAAAAGTGCGGTAATCAAACACGGTTATCATGATAATTAGAATTTAAATGGTAATACTAACGGTTTGCAATTTTACCGCCGTTTATCGTTATACCGGTAATCGTTCCATCCCTAGCTGGGGTTCCCATCAGACCACTGGGGCTGCATCAGCACGGTTCCTCCAAACACAGAAGGACTCCACATTCAGACTGTGGCAGCGGCTGGATCCACCATGGTGTGAAAAAATGAATGTGTTGGCACTGGAAATGCAGAAAGAGCTCCAAATGTACATTATGCAGCGACTTCTCATTATTTTGGACAGAAGGATAAAAAGCATATACGACAGTGGCAGCTGGAACCAGAACAGCAGGAGTTACGTTCCATGGATTAAGTTCTTGTCGAGGTTTTCTTGCTGCTCTGTTTGTTTTACAATAAATCAAGTGGCTGGAAATATCCTGCGTATCTGAAATGAAACGGTTTCACTCTTGTGGAGGCAGCAGTGCTCCCATAGCTGGCATACTTTCATACAGATTCGCCATTAATTTGAAGAGTCACATAACCTTTAAGGCTTATGAGTCCAATCCCAGACAGTGGTTCTATAGAGCGCTTCCACCGCCACATGCTCAACCGCAGCCTATTTTCCCTAATCGCCTGTGTGAGCACAACAGCGTCGATTCAATCTGAATTTGACAAAATGCCGCTGACTAGAGGAAGAGCGCTCTGCCAACCTACACGGCCATTTGGAGAACGGCCTCATTTTCCCTGTGCTATTGTGTGCATGTGTAGAACTGGAATCACATTAGGCTGCAGATACCTGGGCATCAGCTGTTCTGTTAGGGGACGGCGGAGGGAGGGGGGCAAATGAGGGTCACCCCGACTCTGATGGTCTCTGATTCATCTACTCAGATGTGGCAAAGGTCGCATCATCATCATTGCAGCTCATCAGCTGAGGTTCTCCTGCAGCCCATCACAGGAAAAAGGTGTGAAAGAAAGGAAGATTAAGGAGAACGACAAGGGCCGAGCACAAACCCAGCTGAAACAACCTCATTATTATTCATCAATTAATTGGGTTTCTCGTCTTTATCCCCAAAATCAGGAGGAAAAAAAGGGATGGGATGGAAAATGTAAATGAGTAAAGAAAGTGGTGAAGTTGAAATGTTGTTGTTTGATTGTGGACAGTAGAAGCTCAGGCTGTTTTTGTTTTTTCAGTTTCCTCAGGTTCAGACTGCAGCAGATTTAAGACGAGTCCAAACAGGAGCCAGTTAGGAACAACACGCATTTCAATCTAATAACCAGGGTGGGATTTCTATGTGTGTACATATATATATATATATATATATATATATATATATATATATATATATATATATATATATATATATATATATATATATATATATGTGTGTGTGTGTGTGTGTGTGTTGTGTGTATATATGTATATATATATATATATATATATATATACATATATATATATATGTATATATATATATATATATATATATACAGGGTGGGGAAGCAAAATTTACAATGAACATTTAGTTGTTTTTTCTCAGCAGGCACTACGTCAATTGTTTTGAAACCAAACATATATTGATGTCATAATCATACCTAACACTATTATCCATACCTTTTCAGAAACTTTTGCCCATATGAGTAATCAGGAAAGCAAACGTCAAAGAGTGTGTGATTTGCTGAATGCACTCGTCACACCAAAGGAGATTTCAAAAATAGTTGGAGTGTCCATAAAGACTGTTTATAATGGAAAGAAGAGAATGACTATGAGCAAAACTATTACGAGACAGTCTGGAAGATACTATTAAAGGTCCCGTATTATGCAAATCTGACTTTGTGACAGTTTTCTTACAGTAGTGTGTGTTGCAGTAGCCACATTATGAGGTTAGAATATGAAAACTGTCTGTTTCCTCCCTGCCTTGCTACACCACATTTTGTGAAAATGCCTGCTCAAACGGCCGAGTTTGAGTTGGCTCCGTTATGACGACATAAGCGGATTTAACTCCTCCCCCTGACTGTGCCCCCACCCTGGCAAAGCGAGCCCCGCCCTGGCAAAGTACCTCTTTGACAACAAACATGGCGAAGGCGAGACACGCAAGTTGTGGTGTTGTTGGCTGCACACACCAACACGATAGTTTATTTTTGCTCCCCACTTCCGAGCCTCTCCGTAAAAAGTGTCTGGATTCTATCTGTGATGGTCATGGACCAAACAACATTCCCAAACGCTTGTATGTGTGTCCCCGGCACTTCACGGACGAGTGTTTTTTAACATGGGCCCATACAGCTGCGGCTTAGCACAAAGACTCCGAATCCAGAAGGACGCAGTACCAACGCTTCGTGACCCAAGTACAAGTGTGGGAGATGTAAGTTCTTATCATTTTTTTGTATCTTTACTGCATAACCCTACATTACGGATAAGCTGGTGGGTGTTGATGTGTACGTCTAATGTTAGCATGGCAGCTAACATAGCTCAGTTACTGCTGCTAACGTTTGCGTCCCCGTTAACATGCAAGAGCTGATAATATCAAGAGACATTCAACAGAACTACTTTGAACACGGGCCTTTTGTGGTTGGCATCAGTATAGTTAGCATCAAGCTTGTTAGCAGCTGCCTGCATTAGTGGCGGCAGGCGTCTTTCCATGTCAGGTCCATGAACCCAACACAACACCGCCGTTTTCCGTCGGGGCTCAATCACGCCTCAAGGCAAAGAAAGCCAGTGTTTGGAAAGACGTTCTGTCTGAGACATGTGTATTGGAGACGACAGAGCCATGGCTTCACAGTCAACATTAGCGCGTAGTACCGCTAGCGGAAGCCGCGTCCTCTCCCAGAGAGGGGAGGGGGAGTGGGCGTGGACAGATGCGTTCATTTGCATACCCGGAAGCAGGCCCAGAAACGGCCTGTTCTTAGGAGGGCTGGTGAGAGGGACTTTTTCGACCGCTGAAACTCCGAAAAAAGGATGATTTTGGGGCGAACAAACTTAAATACTATGTTTTTGGGCTTCTGAGACCTATATGACGTGACTGAAAAATAGCATAATACAGGACCTTTAAAGAAGAATGGGAGAAGTTGTCACCCGAATATTTGAGGAACACTTGCACAAGTTTCAGGAAGCGTGTGAAGGCAGTTATTGAGAAAGAAGGAGGACACAGAATGAAAACATTTTCTATTATGTAAATTTTCTTGTGGCAAATAAATTCTCATGACTTTCAATAAACTAATTGGTCATACACTGTCTTTCAATCCCTGCCTCAAAATATTGTAAATTTTTCTTCCCCACCCTGTGTATATATATATATATATATATATATATATATATATATATATATATATATATATATATATATATATATATATATATATGTATTAGGCCTGTAATGGTACACAAAATTTTTGGTTCGGTTCGTTTTTGGTTTTCAAATCTACAGTTCTTTTTTTTTTTTTTTTCGGTTCAGTACAGAACAAAAGAAAACCCCTCTAAATGTCTTTAATGCATTTATTATGAATTTTTTAACATTTTCCCCCCAAATTTTTGGAGACAATATAATATAGAAAAACAGGAATAATATGATTCCGCTGCTATAAATCAAACAGAAAATAAAATAAATAAAATATTATTAAATGTATTTGAAACATTAGTATTGCACTTTGCCCTGAAAGGTAGTTTTGAACAAAGAACAAAATTTTAATCACAGTTCCGTCAGTTATAAAATCATTCAGTCAGTCTGTCATCTGTCAGTCAACAAACAACAACAACAAAAAAATTTCACATGAAGAGCAACATTAACAAGAGAGTAAACTGGTATTCTGTTTAAACAAACAGAAGAGAAACACTGACAATAAAATTAATCTAATTATTTATTTTAGGACAGAGAATAAACTGTTTAGGTGTGTGTATGTGTGTACTTGTCTTTATCCCATTGTGGGTACAGCATCATGGACGTGGGTCCCCACTCACGCTGTGGGGACCAAAAATATTTTCCTCATTGTTGTCTTTGACCTGAACCTGAACTGATCCAAACAGGACTGTAATGATGGTGGAGGGCCTTCAGTCTCTTCCTTCCAGGTTCACATCAGATTTGTTGTTTTTTAACCTTATATCAGCTGCTATTTCATATTTCAGGTCAATGTGTCAATATGTCCGTGTGGAACTTGCGTGGATTTAAAGTTCCGCATCGAACAACGTCTCTAGTTCCTTTTTCTTTTTCTCGTACTGTGCTGTTTCAGTACAACTGTGGACCCAACAGGTGTGTACTGAAACGGGTCGGTTCGGTATGTGGACTGTTACAGGCCTAATACATATATATGTGTGTGTGTTTGTGTCAGTGGGTCTGTGGGTCTTCCATCCTTGTGTGTGTCCAGTCTTTCCTGCCGTTGGGACTCTTTCCACCCAAACTGCCGCTGCTCTTTGTGTCCTGGTCGCTCATCGCTCGTCGCTGTCGCTGCTCGTTCGTCCCACAGACATTTGCAGCTTCATTACTGATGTAATGAAAAGTGTATGTGCTGCCGGGGCAGTTCCTGCATGCGCTGCCTTTGTACGCAGCGGAATGCCGACTACAGCACTAGTGTCTGCTACAAACACGTGGGGCTGTAATTGTGTTCTGAATTATACATGATTTAATTAAATAGATTTGGGAGTTGATTCAGAGAGCACAAAGGAAATGAGGTTCCTAACACGAGATGGCCCGCTGCGCTTTTTCACTGTAAGATTAGACCTGAACTGTCACGTTCCTTTGTCACCGCCGGAGTTCTGAATGGAACAATAAGAGCTACAATTTCACTGTTATTAAATAATGAGGCAACCAAAGAAATGTGCTGAAGTCAGAGTTTGAGCACAGATACTTAGTCCAAGCAGGACAAATATAGACCAGGTACCAAGCAGGACAAATATAGACCAGATACCAACCAGGACAGATACAGACCAGGTACCAACCAGGACAAATACAGACCAGGTACCAACCAGGACAGATACAGACCAGGTACCAAGCAGGACAAATATAGACCAGGTACCAAGTAGGACAGATACAGACCAGGTACCAACCAGGACAGATACAGACCAGGTACCAAGCAGGACAAATATAGACCAGGTACCAAGTAGGACAGATACAGACCAGGTACCAACCAGGACAGATACAGACCAGGTACCAAGCAGGACAAATATAGACCAGGTACCAACAATATATATATATATATATATATATATATATATTATATATATATATATATATATATATATATATATATATATATATATATATATATATATATATATATATATATATAGTGAAACTGACTTAAAACGTATTCAACCACATCATTTCCTCGTTTAGAGCCTTTTAAAAGAATCTCAAAGTGCAAAAAAGTCTCAGAATAAAACACCTTTAGTGTAAAATCTGCTGAAACTGTTCATTATATCATGATGTGACTGAATGGAGTAGATTCTATTTCACCTTCTGAATGTGGCCAAAGACTGTTTGTGTTTTTTTCTTGCTGTGTTCTAACTGGAGTTCTGCTGAATCAGCGTTTGTTTCAACAGTTCAATGACCTGCTGCATTTGCCTTTTTTTCCACCAGTCAGACGACAGAGGAAACATGCTTACGCTAAGGCTTTTAAATCACTTTATCACACACAACTTTGACAAATGTCAATACAATTGTTGTCAAAGTAACACAGTTCCATGGTTTAGGGCTTGAACAGAAGTCAGGTCAGACCAACGCCACCGACACAGGTGAGATTTGTGTTGGAGGGACTTTTTGTTGCCATCACTCATCCGTCAGTCACAGCATTAATGTTGAGTGATGGCGGTTCAGGAGGTGAAGCAGGGCTCAAGTCCGGCTTTATGCTGCATTCCAGTCCACCTGTAACTCCTGTTTTTCCAGCCTTCTACCGGTGAAAACGCTCTGGAATGTCAGTCAAACCTGTGACTTCCCACCCGTGAACTCGCACTAGATCCATGTTCTCCCAGTTCTGAGTTCTGATGTCACGTAGCAATGGCGCCCCCCCCATGGATGTGGTGTTTATGTTGATTGTTCATTAAAACAAGGTATTGTTCTGACGTTATTTATCTGCAAATGTTCTGCATAATCAGCTGCTGCTCTAGTGTTAGCTAGTTTTCAGTCCAATGAGTGCAAGATTAAATTAATACTAAATACGAATCCAAATATACAAATAACATAAAAGCTACAACAGCTTCTCTTGCCTTATACGCCATTTTTCCTCCTCTGTTTCCCTCAAATAAGCAAAGAACAAACACCTCTGGGATAGAAATGACTATAAATGAACATAACGTACGGTCCACCATGCTGGTTTGTTTACATCTAACTCCCACAATTCCTTGCACTCAGGCAATTTGGCGTGACTTGCCTGGAACGTTACAAAGTCATGAGTCGTGGTTTGAAGTCGTAACTTACAGGTTCCAAAACTGGCCTGGAACGCAGCTTTAGTCCCAGCATTAGCCTGAGGTCAGGGTCAACGGAGTCACAGCCATTTGACAACATCTGTCCGAAACTGAAAATCAAAGACATCCACACACAATTAATGAAATACTAATTGGAAAATTGAAATCTGCTCCTCTTTTCAAAAAATTCTAACTTCTCACAGTTTTTGATGTGAACGTTTACCAGACTTGTGTCCTCATGTACAAATATGGTCACTTAACTCATATTCTTCCCAAAGTTTTTCAGAATTTCTTTATGTTGTCCTCTGTTATTCACAATTATCCTACACGATTTTCGATTAAATTTGATCTTCCGTACTGCCGAACTTCTGGCGGTCAGTATTTTCTGAAATGTTGTAGACCAAATCTGTGGAATAATCTACGACCTGAACTTCAATCAACATCTTCTTTATCATTGTTTAAAAAGCATTCCTTTATTCACTGGCTCAGAGACGTCCTGTATTTTCTCAAATTGGAAAAAAGTTAGAATGACACTTTATGCCTCTGCTGATAAATTTTCACAAATCTGGAATCCTTTGTTTCAGCGAGTCAGGAAAACAAATTTCCCCTTTGTTCCAGATTGACCTTTATGGTAATTTTTCCACCTGGTCCTCTTCTTTGTTTTTTCTATTCAGTAATGCACCTTGTGTAACACATAACGCACCAATATTCTAAATGTGAACCTTTCAAGACCTTTTTATCGTTTGTTTAGTTTTTTTGGCTTTTTTGTGTGTGTGTGTGTGTGTGTGTGTGTGCTTTGTTTTGTTTGTTTTTTGTTTGTTTGTTTGTTTGTTTTTGTTAATGGAGAAGGTTGGTGTACTTGTTGTTCTTGTTCTTGGGTTTGTTTGCATGTAAAAAAAAAAAAAAAAGGAAATTGTGCAACAATTTATTTTCAAATGATGTCACATATGATACAGTGTTTGTATTGCCCAGTTTCTATAAAACTCCAAATAAACAAAGGTTGGGGGAAAAAAAAGCATCTGAAAAATGGAGGAGTTCAAGTATCTTGGGGTCTTGTTCACGAGTGAGGGAAGGATGGAGCGTCAGATTGACAGGTGGATCGGTGCAGCATCTGCAGTGATGCGGTCGTTGTATCGGTCGGTTGTGGTGAAGAAGGAGCTGAGCCGAAAGGAGAAGCTCTCGATTTACTGGTCAGTCTACATTCCTACCCTCAACTACGGTCATGAGCTTTGGGTCAGGACCAAAAGGACAAGATCCCAGATACAAGCGGTCGAATGAGTTTCCTCCGTAGGGTGTCTGGGCGCACCCTTAGGGATAGGGGGAGGAGCTCAGTCACCAGGGAGGAGCTCAGAGTAGAGCCCCTGCTCCTCCACATCCAGAGGGGCCAGCTGAGGTGGATCGGGCATCTGTTTTGGATGCCTCCTGAACGCCTCCATGGGGAGGTGTTCCGGGCATGTCCCACTGGGAGGAGGCCTCAGGGAAGACCTAGGACACCCTGGAGAAACTATGTCTGTGGGCTGGACTGGGAACACCTCAGCATCCCCCCAGAAGAGCAGGAGGAGGAGTCTGAGGAGAGGGAAGTCTGGGCATCCCTGCTTAGACTGTTACCCCGGCGACCTGGCCCCGGAAGAAGTGGAAGATGATGGATGGATGGATGGATGGATGGATGGATGGATGGCATCTGAAAAGGACTCTAATTCATGAAAAAATGTAAGGCTGTATATCATTTGATTTGATGATTTGTAATGTGATTTGCATTTTTATTGTTTTTACTTTATTAATTCAGTTATATTGTATTTTTAATTCTTTTTTCTTTTTTTCTCCTTTTTTTTTCTCTGTGTATTGTTCATTTCCGGAGAGGTATTCATATAAGCCTTTTTTGGCTTCTAACCTCTCCTGCACAATGATGTTACTTGTTTGTATGTTGTTGTTTTTTTCTTGCTGTTTTATGATGTGCGTAATAAATAAATATAAATCAATCAATCCATGTCATTTAAAATTAAAGTTGTCCTTTCCAGGTCAGTGGGAAGCCATTATGTGCTGAAAATGACATCTATGTCTCGGGGACAGTGGGACAGTGGGATTAAAGTGTCTAATAGCGTTGATGAACCCAGACAAAGCCCTTGTCCAACACGCTGTTGCGCATAAATCTGCCTGATCGGTCACATAGATCATTGTAAATGGGACCAACTACTGACGCCTCCATGTCCTTTATTAGCTTTTACAGGAATTAGGTTTTTTTTATTATTACATTTGCACATTTATTGTTTTTTACATTTTATCTATCATTGCTGAAGACCAGAAGTAGTTGATGATCTGCTTCCAAAGTAATGGACACGTCCTGACACAGTTGGAGATGACAAGTGTTTTAATGACACAATAGGGAGTTTGGTTTGAAAAAGGCGTGCCATAAATCGGTAGATTCTGTCAGTTTCTTTCATGTCTTAAGACCCCCCAATACCACCTCCCCTCCTGCCTGAAAACCCTGACATTTGCTCAGCCTTTCCCTCCTGTCGTGTTCCACAGGTCACATTTAAACATTCATACTCATATGGAGACAAATGGTGATACATGGAGAGTGGACTATCTGAGAGGGGCTGAGATGTTGGCAGGTCTGTAAATGAGATGATTAGCAGTGGGCTCGTTAGCATACACAAACATGGAGCCTTATTAGAAGGCAGCTGGACCACTTGAGGAAAGTGTGAGACTGGGTCTGACCTCATTAGTGGGAGCATATGGGAGGCAGAGCAGCCAATCAGTGCACTTATCCAAGTTTCAGGGTGACAACACTGCACTATAGCAGCTCCGAATAATGAATATGCAAAGCCAGAAGAGGCTGCAAGTGTGTCGTATTTGGATCATCCACACTGTTTTAGTCATCCTCTAATCTGTCAGAACAGCCCAGGGACTCCGATGGCAGGAAAACATGTTAAATATACAGCATTAGGGTTTAACTGACGGTATAAAGATGAAATATGTTGTATGGAAGTGAAAAACACAGACAATAAGAACCTGTCAAGCATCACTGACCCTCAGATGTTTAAGGGACAGACTTGTTCTTTAACATTTTTAAATATGACTTCAACGTCTATTACTGTATTTAGAATGGATCCTGTTACTGTGTTGCCAAATTGTGTGGGTGAAGTGCAGAGTTCTGTGGTTCTGTCCTGTCAGCTGGTTGAACCCTGGAACTAGGGATGGGAATCGAGAACCGGTTCTTTTTGAGAACTGGATCCCAGTAGCTTGATTCCTTGGAATCGTTTGCCTGCCGGCTTAACAATTCTGCTTATCGATTCCACCTTCGTTGCACATGTGCGATGACATCAAATGTACGCTGCATTGTTTTGGTCAGAACGTAGCCAACATGGTGTTGAGGCAGAAACAATCTAAACAGACCACACCAGGTCCAGTTGAACACTGTCAGAGCTTCCATTTCTTCTAAAGGATGGAATCCTTCCAATCTGTTCAAACATTTGTCCACATATGATTCATTCCATTCTCTACTTATTGACGCTTGTGAATCTAGCTGCAGAGTGAACACCAGGCCATCATCTGGGCTCAGTACCGGTTCATTGTACCCCCTCAAATACAAGTTTCTGAAGGTAGGGGAAAGGAAATGAGGTGCACAACAATGGGAGACGAGCAAAGTTGAACTGGTTCCACATAGTGGAAATGCAGCAATAGAGAAATTAGTAAAGCACCTGTAGTTTCACTTTCACTGTACGCCCCCCCCCCTAAACTGGGCCCGGCATCATCTGTTATTATTATTTGTCCATACTGGATGTTATCTTTTCTGTGCAGATGGAAATATAAAAGACAGTTAATGCAAACACACCCATTTGTACTCTTTTATTCCCTCACCCAATGAGAATCGATAAGGAATGGGTTCAATAAGCAAAATCGATAATGAAATCAGAATCACTAAATTCTTATCGATTCCCATCCCTACCTTGAACGCTGCATCAGCATCAGCTGGTCTCAAACCTACAGATGAACCTGATGAAGGCTGGAGTTTGAAGGCGGGTCTTGCCACAGCCACGTGTCCACGTCTTCTGTTGGTGAAAGAAATGAACCTGTTGAATTAACCCACAGAACTAACCTGTTCCTAACACGCGCACACGTCCTATCAGCTGTTTCCTCTGGGGTCAACCCTGTTGCAGCTGAAACTGATACTGATTCTCATACTGATGCTGATACTGGTACTAATACAAATACTGATAGTGATACTAATACTCATACCAATACTAATACTGATACCCATGCTGATAGTGATTGTGATACAGATACTAATACTGATACTGACACTGACATTCATACTAATACTGATACTTATACTGATACTCATACTGAGACTGATACTAATACTTATAGTGATACTGATACTCATACCAATAGTAATACTGATGCTCATATTCCTATTGATACCAATACTGATTCCATCCCTCTGTATGGTGCCTCTCTTCCCTCATTCTCTTGATTTAATTGCTGACACTCACTTACTGTAGCTCATATGTGGAGCTAATCATTTCCAAGGCCATGATTTATAGGCTCCGTTTGTTAATAAAGACGGAGTAACAAGCTGTCAATGAGACTCAAGGTTATTTATGTCCCCCAGTCAGAGCAGAGTTTCCTCCTTACCGGGACACAAACACCCTCATGCTTTACTCTCATAAGGATGATTCATTTTCTGTCCAAATTCAAAAAGAAAATGATTGCAGTCGAGTCTCCTCAAAAGCCTCATTACGACTGAAATCACTCCTTTTGCATCCGACAAACTAATCACCTCTTCCGGGTTTGAGGCACTTGTTTTGGTCTGTTTTATTCCTCTGCACCTTTGTCTTCTTACTAATAGTATGACTGTTACTAGGAAAGTAAACTGAATGTGGTGTAGTAAGTAGATAATTGGACTGAAAACGTTCTCTTGGAAACTGGACTGACTGGTAATCTGTTAACCAGACTGGCTGGTAATCTGTTAACCAGACTAACTGGTAATCTGTCAGTCCAACTGACTGGTAATCTGTTAATCAGACTAACGGATAATCTGGTAATCAGACCGACTAATAGTCTGTTGAACAGGCCAACCGGTAATCTGTTAACCAGACTGACTGGTAATCTGTTAGTCCAACTGACTGGTAATCTGTTAACCAGACTAACTGGTAATTTGTTAACCAGACTGACTGGTAATCTGTTAACCAGACTAACTGGTAATCTGTTAACCAGACTGAGTGGTAATCTGTTAATCAGTTTAACTGATAATCTGTTAACCAGACTCACTGGTAATCTGTTAACCAGACTGATTGGTAATCTGTTAATCAGTTTAACTGGTAATCTGTTAACCAGACTGACTGATAATCTGTTAATCAGACTGATTGATAATCTGTTTATCAGACTAACTGGTCATGTCATGATCAGTAAATTATAGCTCTGGTTTTGTCCTGTGACTTCTGCTTTTATTTTGTTGATGGTTTCTGTCTCTGTTTCTGGTAACTTGCTCTTCCTGTCAGTCTGATTGTCTTCTCATGGCCTGATTGTTTCCACCTGGTTCTCATTACCTAGTGCATGTGTGTGTGTATTGTCCATGTCTCCCTTTTTTCTTTGCCAGTTCATCTTGTCTTATGCCAGAAGAACCAGCGTCTTTGTCTCCTCACCACATCAGGTCCAGTAGATCATTTGTTCCATGTGCTTGTTTGGATTTTTTTGTTTCTTTAACTGAGGGTTGTGTATTATGTGTGTATATAGTTGTATATATGGGTGTGTTCAGAGCCGTCGCGATGACGTAGGCAAGGTAGGCAGTTGCCTAGGGCCCCCTCGCTGAGGAGGGCCCCCGATGGCCGCATGGTCATTTATCTGTACAACTTATTAAAAACCATCCATTGTAAACTAACCACCACAGTGAGGCAGCGCTAACCCTCTCCTGTACTGTTTTGTGACTGGGGCCCCCCAGACTAGAGGGATTCCCCCTATGCAATGACAAACACTATGAGGGTCATGTAGAAATGTCCACCCTCGCGCACCCCCCATCACACCCCCCACTTGCTGTCAGTGGAACTAACGGTCTGTCCACACTGAGCACGGTGGCGCGAGCATTTAAAAACAGCAATGATGAAGCGCTCCTACCCTTCAGGGTTTGCAAAAAAGACAAAAAAGAAAGAAGAGGAAAAACGCCAACGACACAGCAGTAAGTATTAAATAAACCATTGTTTTCTCCAAATAGACTACAACTGTGTGATATGTTTGAAAGTGTGCGAACAAAAGCCCTCACATCAGTGACCAAACACAGATAGATGTTAGCATGAGAGGGAGAGGTTCAGTTCAACAACTAATCATACACACAACACAACTGTGTTCTGTTGAAGAATTTAAGGACAGAATAAACACAACTTCTCCATCGCCCTTTTCTACCGTTGGACAGCGTTCCAAAACTTCTTTGGAGCTAAATAATTTGGATGTGGAGGACCGAAGTGCGACAGCATTGACAGTATTTAGTCCTGAAAAGCCAAAGCTAAGCCTACTGAAGTGTTTTCACTTCCTCTGGGCGGTGGTCTGCTCCTGCTGCCATCACCCACACAACTTTATTCCAAACTAAATCGTCTGGTCCTATGAATCCCATCCAGTTTGGACAAATAATCCATCCAGTTCAGTGGACATTTTCGGTTAGCTAGCAGTTTCCGTTGGTGATCTGTCCATCCCATTAGGAGAAAAATGTCCCTTTTCCATTGCGTTTGTCCGTCTCATCAGTACGTCTGTTCCTTGTGTGTCAGCTGGTTTAGGCTCAGAAGAGGACTAGAGTAGGACTGCAGCAAAAGTTTGGATTTTCAGTCCAACATTTGTTAAAGTCCCTCACATCAGCTCTGTGCCCTCAGTGCGTTTTTTCTTCACGTTCAAGGAAAGCACACGTAAACAATACATGAGGCGTTCAGGAACAATTAGAATAATTAGGAAATTACAACGCTTTTCAAAATTGTCAAATATTCAGAATATTCAAATACATCATCAAAAAAATGAATGGCGGTGTCTGTGAACCATGTAATCACAATCCTACATTTTAAACTCTGTAATTATCTATATTTCCCACACTTGCCCATCAACACATCACAACACTTTGCACCATGTGCTCAGGTAGTTTTCCCGGATGAGGTCTGACGTTACACTTAGGTGCATTATGGGAAGTGAAGTTCTTCTCCTGCAAAGTTACTATCAAATCCTCCGCACTTTAATCATATACTTCTAGAATAAGGACAAAAGTAAGCCTACTCACCAAATGCCTTTTTTTTTTTCTTCTTCTTCTTTTTCAGGTGCTTTGCTTAAATTTCTGTCAGCGCCAATTGATAGTGACAATTTGTGTCATTCCCATCAACAATGCCTAATTGAAGACACTGTGTCCTTTACTACACTCTGGTGGATACTCTGTTACATAATACAGAGTAATTCATGACTCATTAAATGCACCAGAAAACAGGAAATCGCATCTGGATTTTATTTTTCTTCTTCGGTGATTCGACCACCACATCTTCGTGTATTAGGGGCCTCACTTTACTTTCTTGCCTAGGGCCCCCAGATATCTTGAAACGGCCCTGGGTGTGTTGGCTGTATTTGGTTGTATACACCAGTGGTCCCCAACCTTTTTTGTACTACGGACCGGTTTCATTCATGAAAATTTTCTGCGGACCAGGTAGAGGTGCAGGGGTTCCAATAACAAAAACCTTTATCAGTTCAGAGCATGTGATCTGAAACACTTACACTGTATATCAGACAGTTGTAGTTGTGTATATATAGTTGTACGTATATATATGGTTGTGTTGTCTGTCATTGCTTTGTTAAACTATTGGATCAGTATGAACAGATAAATGAAACCTTCCATCTGTGGAAGTTCTTCCAGCTCTTATTCTGTTGTTGTTCAGCTTTTGATTCCTATCATGGCATCGTTTTTACCCGTGACATATGTGCACAGCACAACACTAAAAACAGAAGAAAATACACACACAATAACATGTATAATCTGTGCAAACACATGCATGTGTGCTCCATGAATGAACAGATAAAAAGATAGTTTAACCGTAGAGGGCTGAATGTAGGAACCAAAGCCACTGCAGAAGAATCCATGCACTTGTCATTCACAGCAGTGGTCGGATCAGCACAAAGGTCACAAAGCCCCAAAACATCCAGTCCACATATCAAGTACCTGCACGACCCCCCCCCCCCCCCCCCCCCCCCCCCCGGCTCCACCCCCCCAGAGCATCCAGGTGAATATCACTGTGGTCTCTCCAGCCGTGTTTTATGAAAACACTGACACCTGTGTTACTTCAATATTAATTCCATCTTTATGAATCCTTATGGTTAAAACAACGTGTTACCATGGAAACCTGACTACAGTGTGTTTGTGCCATTTAACAACATATGATATTAATTAGTGTGATGAACCCTCAATATTAGCATTCATCTAAAAGACAGGAGTGTCATCAAACACACAAAAGGCAAAGGGTTTATAGAGTTTATATAGAACCGACAGATCAGCTGTTCTACTCCTGCATATGTGTGCGTGTGTGTGCGTGCGTGCGTGCGTGTGTGTGGAGTCACACAAACCTGAGGACGACAGCATCAAAAATCACCCTTTACTGACGGAATGAAGCAAAGACCACAGTCTTAGTATTGTATACGTGTTTCCTCCTATAGATCACACATGTTATAGATCATACATGTTATAGATTGTACATATCATAGATTATACATATTATACATTGTACATGTGTTCTGGGTCCAGGCTGCAGGATTACCAGCAGTCATGAGTCGTCCCAGGCCAAGCCGGGGCCCTGTATGCTATCAGTTTACAAAATTCCTGTCTAGACTAGACCCCAGGTGTAGGTCTACCACACCAGACTAGACCCCAGGTGTAGGTCTACCACACTGGACCAGACCCCGGGTGTAGGTCTACCACACCGGACTGGACCCCGGGTGTAGGTCTACCACACCAGACTAGACCCCAGGTGTAGGTCTACCACACTGGACCAGACCCCGGGTGTAGGTCTACCACACTGGACCGGACCCCAGGTGTAGGTCTACCACACCAGACTAGACCCCAGGTGTAGGTCTACCACACTGGACCAGACCCCGGGTGTAGGTCTACCACACCGGACCGGACCCCGGGTGTAGGTCTACCACACCAGACTGGACCCCAGGTGTAGGCTGTGTAGAGAAGCCCCTCAGACAGTCCAGAGTATAGACTGGAGGTCCCAGGGTCCAGATGGGGGACACCCCCAAAGGTGATCAGAACAAACAGGTTCAGATCCTGTGGGACTTCCAGATCCAGACTGAGCAGATGGTGATGTCCAACCATCCTGACAGAGTGGAGGAGGAGAAACATCAGAAGACAGTGGTAGAGATAGATGGAGCAAGAACAGGAGAAGATGGAGAAATACCAAGAACTGAAAGAGGAGAACAGTGGAACCAGTACTGATGGGGGGGGGGGGGGGGTTAGTAGAGAGTAACCACTAGGGGGCAGTGACCCCCCCCCCCAACTGTAAATTGCAGTGCAAACTGTGATGGAAACCCAGGCTACAGACGAGCCTTTTAAACATAGACATGTTCTGTTTTTAGTTGAATGACCCTGATCTGTTGAGCTCTGATTAGACAGTTGATTGTAAACACTAACCACAGTTACCAGTTCAATAAATATGAACATTCATGTCACACTGTGAACATCTTCATCCTGATGTGATTTGGTCAGAGGTAGCAGTAGTGGTGGTTCTTAAATCCTGTGTTGTCCCAGAAGGAGGCCTGCATCAGCTCCTTCCAGTCCAGGACACTATCAGACCATGACATTCATACAGCCGCACACATCCATTATTCATGACTCCAGCCCCTTTGTCTCTACTCCATCTCAAAGGAATCCTTGAACACATTCATGTTGACAGTGCACAAGTGGACGCTGCGTGGCGGCACTCGTTTGTTTTACTTTGAAACACAGCGTTAACAAGCTGAACATGACATGTTCCATTAATTATGCTGTTGGCAGACTGACCCCCAGGGCTGCATGTGTCACATCACACCTTCCACTGTGTCCTCAGGCCTCCACAGGAAGAACCACAGTAAGAGCCTGTACACAGAAGAGCCCTGTTCACCTGGAACACACAGAACAGAATGAGAGACTGCAGTGGAGTGGGTGAGATCTGAGAAGAGCTGCACACACACACACACGCATGCACACACACACACACGCATGCACACACACACACACATATACCCACACGCGCACACACACATACACACATACCTACACACACACCTACACACACACATACCTACACACACATGCACGCACGCACACACACCTACACACACATACACAGACACATACACACACATATACACACACACACACACACACACACACATACCCACACCTGTCACCACATCAGTCCTATAACCTGTTATTACATCAGTTCAATAACCTGTCATCACGTCAGTCCTATAAGCTGTTATTACATCACTTCAATAACCTGTTATTACATCAGTCCAGTAACCTGTCACCACATCAGTCATATAACCTGTTATTACATCAGTTCAATAACCTGTTATTACATCAGTCCAATAACCTGTTTTCACATCAGTCCTATAACCTGTTATTACATCAGTTCAATAACCTGTTATTACATCAGTCCAATAACCTGTTTTCACATCAGTCCTATAACCTGTTATTACATCAGTTCAATAACCTGTCATCACGTCATCCTATAAGCTGTTATTACATCACTTCAGTAACCTGTTATTACATCAGTCCAGTAACCTGTCACCACATCAGTCCTATAACATGTTATTACATCAGTCCAATAACCTGTTATCATATCAGTCCTATAACCTGTTATCACATCAGTCCTATAACCTGTTATTATATCAGTCCAATAACCTGTTATTACATCAGTTCAATAACCTGTTATTACATCAGTCCAATAACCTGTTATCACATCAGTCCTATAACCTGTTATTACATCACTTCAATAACCTGTTATTACATCAGTCCAGTAACCTGTTATCACATCACCCAAACTGTGGTTGTGAAACTGCAGCACTGTGGTTCTGTTTATCTGTCAAATGTTCATTGTGGTCAGTTTCAGATGCTGCAGCTCTTTCATAATTCATAGTTTCAGTTCTTGTTTGTTCAGTACTTGTTGTCCTCCTTGTAAATCCAAGCTGGACTGACTGTACATATCCTGACCAAGGAAAATAAAACTCTCCCTTTGTGCAGTAATCTACACCTGGCTTTACTGCTTCTGTCCATAATAATATACATTATATAGACTAAATGTCATCTAACCTGGATATGAAACCAAGGATAGAAAATTATTACAGGATCAAAAACACATTAATTTGAGCAAGAAAACAAATGTCTCTATTTTGAATGTTGACAGAAATGCGTGAAGTTAAAATGGAGTCAGGAGTAAAAAAGGTTGGAACCACTGACCTAACCCCTAATCCTAACCCTGAACCCTGAACCTTAACTCTTAACCCGGTTCAGCCCAGGCAGGAAAGTGTCTTTAATGAATAAACCTCCCATTTAAAGCATCGACACACAAAGAACTTCAACGTATTTATTTTGGATCACGTTCTGAAGAACAGACGCTGTTGAGTTGCAATGTGAGAGAAAAAGAAAAGACTTCATTGACTTTGCAGAGAATCCATCCAGTGGGTTTTTTACAGCGTTAAATCACATGTGTTATAAATGAGGCGGAGGGCGTATTCTGGAGCCGGGATCAAACAGAATCCATTTTGGACACGACATCCAACCGTTAGAAGAGCTCATCAGAACAGGACTGTTCTGTTCTGTTTCAAACTTTAATTACAGACAACTGGGCCTCCAAAGGACCAACAACTGAATGTGTGAGAGTCAAACACATTGTGGCTTTAACTGGTCAAAGTGACTTTAAGGGTTAATGGCGGACATTTGGGTCTTTGAGGGTTAAAGGTGAGCATTTGGGTCTTTAAGGGTTAAAAGTGGACGTTTGGGTCTGTAAGGGTTAAAGGTGAACATTTGTATCTTTAATTGTTCAAAGTGACTCCGACGGAGGCTTTGAAACCTCATGTACAGTATCTGTTGGCGTCAGAAAATCACTTAGTGTTTTAAACTGTAGCTAATTTTACGTGACATGAAATGAGTTTGTCAGCTGAGCTGAATGTTATCACCTGCCGTACAAATAAATGATTTCACTGACACAAAAGTGGGTTTCCACAAACCCTGTTTCTATTAACCTCCCCATCCACCCCTCCCCCAACCCCTTTCCTGTGCTATTTTTATGATAATCATCTTTCTACACATTTTTTTCTGCTGTAATTATTGTTCCGTCAAGTGTGCCACTAAAACACAGTCTTTGTTGTCATTACAAACCAAATCGATAATTACCAGGTTTGTTCTGGAAAATTCAATTTTTCAGAGGTCAGCATGTTCTAGAGTCTCCCAGTTGAGTCAGAACGGGCTGACGTTGCACATCCCAGTCCCACGCCGGTGGCCTCGCTGATAAGACTCTGACTCCAGGATGACGAGGCCACACAACGCCCAGGATGCTCTTTAACAACCATTACATTAGCATTAGCATTAGCATTGAAGGACCCAGAGGTACTTCTGTGGTAATTCCACATGAAGGTTTCTCTTTATTTAACCTGCCTTAAGTGATTTATCACCATTTATTATAATATTACTTTGTCCTTTAATTTTTTTTTGAGTCTGTATCATGTATTTTTCTATAAATTTATTAAAATATAATTCAAATGTTTCTCTATATTTCACTGATTACATAGTAAATTCAAAGGATATTGGATGAAATCATAACAAAAATAGGAAACGGTGTCTTTTTCCGTCCAATCTGTCATTAACTGAACATAAACCCAGTGTGTGCATCCACTGTCACTGATCCAACTCCATGGGTTTTATGGGGAATCAATGTTGTAGAAGATGACGGTGTTTCCATGGTGACTACGGAGCCTCTGAACGTCCAAATATGGTCATATCTGATGACCATGAAAAAATGAAGAACTGTGTTTTACACCAATTATTGACATGGATTGATAGGATTAATGGATCAACAGGAATTAAACAGTTTAGATCAGTAGATGGTTTAGGTTAAAGATGGACGTTTGGGTCTTGAAGGGTTAAAGATGGAGTAATGTGGGGTTCTTGAAGTTTGGTGTAGACTAATATGTGGGGTTGTTTAAGTTCGGTACAGACTATGTGGGGTTGTTTAAGATCAGTGCAGGCTAATATGTGGCGTTGTCGAAGTTTGGCGCAGACTAATATGTGGGGTTGTTGAATTTCGGCGCAGACTAATATGTGGGGTTGTTGAATTTCGGCGCAGACTAATATGTGGGGTTGTTGAATTTCGGCGCAGACTAATATGTGGGGTTGTTGAGATTCGGTGCAGACCAACGTTGGTTGTTGAGATTTGGTGACACACACAGGCCCAATCCCATTTCCCTCCTTGGCCCCTCCCCCTTAGTCCTACCCCTCCATTTTGCATGTTCACGTGAAGGGGTAGGGGTGTCCTGATTCTCACCAAAGATTCAGACTGAAGGTGTGGCTGTAATCCACTGTAAAGGGACAGTGGTCACAGGACCTTTAAAGTCCTTCTGCTAAACGTCCACATGGAATGGACATGAAGGTGCAGAGGTGATTTTCTCCCCAGTGATGTTCTTTTTTTCTTGACACCTGGAAAAGCTGCAGATGATAAGGGTGGTCTTTTATTTGCGTGTGTTGGATATTTCTTCTTGCCGATGAATTCAAGAAGAAGTGAGAGAGTTTGACTGAGCGAACTGCTGCTGCAAATAAAGATGTCCTGTGGGACGGACACGCCATTATCATTCAAGGATCTGAGGCAGAAGAGCATTTTCAGTCCAGACAAAGTCATCATAAACTCCAAATCAAGGTTGTCGTAAAGTCAGCGACAAGTCCCTTCAGCTTGACAATCAGCGGAGCCTTAGCAAACACAACGCCTTATCCTGGCCTCATCTGAATGACATGGAGATAATTATCCAGGTGGGCCTCGTCGGAATTCATTTGAAGACAATGTGACTATTATGTCCAAATCCCTGTCAGCTATTTGGATCATATCAGCTGCAGATCTAGTTGTCGGTGAATTCAGAGGAAGGTAATTACCTCCCACTGTGGAAAAACAAGGTGGAGACCGACAGAAGGGGAGGGAGGTTTGGCAGCAGCCGACACCCTGGGGTTGTCTGAGTACATGAGCGTGAGCAGGAAAAAAGAAAGAAAGAAGGAGGGAAAATTTATGAGATAAAACTGAGCACATGAGGAAATTTATGAGGCCTGTGTCACCCCGAACAGAGCTGTTGTGGAAAACTAAATGTCAGCAGCAGTGATGAGTTGGATGAAGCGCATTCCCCCGAACAAAGCTGAAGGCAAACACAGAACTGCTGGATCCACGACGTCAAAGCCAACCGGTTCTGACGGTACTGGCTGTAATAGTCCAACCAGGAGCAGTTCTGTTGGATCTGGATGAAGGTATGAGCCCCCCCCCCATCAAAACCACTGACTGCAGTTTGAATGTCCCACTCAACCCATGACCCCCCCCCCCTTTACATCATATATATATATATATATATATATATATATATATATATATATATATATATATGTGTGTATGTATGTATATATATGTGTGTATGTATGTATGTATGTATGTATGTATGTGTATATATGTATATATGTATATGTATATATATATATATATATATATATATATATATATATATATATATATATATATATATATATATATATATATATGTATACACACACACACACACACACACACACACACACACTAGGGATGCACCGATACCACTTTTTTCCAGACCGAGTACAACTACTTACATTTGAGTACTTGCCGATACCGAGTACCGATACTAGTCCTTAATAATCCCATTCCAGTTGTTAGTTCCTTTTGTAAATGTGCTTTATTGTCGTTGTCATTAGTCTGACTGGAACAAAGTGCTGCTACTGACATTTAATGTGTTGGAATGAGCGTTTGTCAATTAATCCACCAGGGGGCGCCGCTTTGAATGAACCATACCAGACAAATACCACAGAAAAATGAAGTTTTTTGAGAAGAAGAAGGAAGTCAGTAATGACAAACATGGAGACGACAGAGGAAACACTAATATGATACTAATATTGCAGCATTTTCGCTAGTAAGGTTGAAAAGCAAAGCTTCAGCAGGTAGAGAAAAGATTAAGGCAGAGAAAAGATAAATTTCATTTTCACTTTCGCTGGCGGTGGTCCGCACCGCAGAATACCCGGTGGTATTCTCTGTCTGGGTACTCATCCGCCAGCACCTGAAAAAGGGATGGAATGTACCCAGAGGACAGACAGAACACTGCGTCTGTATCTGTCTGTGTCTTTAATGTTACTGTCAGTCAGCGTTACTTCTATCACTGTCATTTAGTTTGAAAAATCTCCACACTCTTCACACTCCACACACATTATTCCACCGCTGTGTACCTGCTGCACTGAACTGGGAGTGTCACATGGGCGTAAGTGGTATTGGTGCATTTGTATCGGATTACTTTTACGAGTACGAATACGAGTACACACACTGTCGGAGCCGATGCCCAATACTTGTGTTTGAATCAGTGCATCCCTAATATACCCACACACACATACACACACACACATATATATATATATATATATATATATATATATATATATATATATATATACTCTACTGGTCAAAAGTTTTAGAAAACCTGAATACTATCCCTTAAACCTGAATACTATCCCTTAAACCACTAAGTGTCTAATCTGCTCATTTTCAGGACACAGAAGACAAGGCTTGTGTTCTTCAGACTCTTTTCATTTTCATCCCTCCATCACTGGTCAGGTGCAACGGTCTTTAATTAACCTGACGGACTTGAAATGATCACATTCATCATGTCCACTGAGAGAGGGGAAGGGGGTCGGGGGGGGGGGGGATCCTCCCACTGTCTTTGGATTCATACACATTAATATATTTTATGTTTCAGCCTGATGAGAATTTGATGGGGGGCTGTGGGGGGTGTAGGGGGTGAGAAACTGTGAGGGCTGTGAGGTGTGGGTGTGTGTGTGTGGGGGGGGGGCTCTGATCTGTCTAACCCAACCCTCTCTAGCTTGGGCTCTGTGCCAGGTAAGATAGTAACCAGCTGAAGCCCCACCCCCAGCCCCACCCTGGCCTCGCAGCGGCACCAGGTGGGGGGGTGTTAGATTGATGAGTTGCTGTGTTTAATTACTTTTATTTGTGTTTTTGGCACAGGGGTGTCTTTGAACTGTTTTCCTCTTGCCTTGTCACAGAAAACCAATCACGGTGAGGAGGATTTACTGCCCAGCGTTGGTCCTGTCATCGACTTTAACGACTGATCATCTGTGTGTGAAGGAATGATGGAGAACCCAGAGGAGACGGAGAACACGGACGAGACAGAGAAGACGGAGGGTTAAAGGTGGGTCTTCAAGGGTTTTTCATCGTGCTTTTCATTGTGCAACCGTCATTAAGGCGGTGCTTTTCATCGTCCAACTGTGGTTAAGGCGGTGCTTTTCATCGTCCAACTGTGGTTAAGGCGGTGCTTTTCATCGTCCAACTGTGGTTAAGGCGGTGCTTTTCGTCGTCCAACCAGGTCCAACCTGGGCTCAGCTCCGCGGTAAAGGCTGATCAAACCCGGGGCTGCTTCTACTGGGAATAGCAGAGTTAATGTGTTGATCTGACACGGAGCAGGTACCTGGTTTAACAGCAGATCATGTGACACCACCTGGCTTCAGCTGCTCTGGAATGATTGACACACGGTCACGTGATCAGCCTGGCCAATCATCTTCTGTCTTCATCAGTGGCGGCTGCTCGTCTTTCAGAGAGGGGAAGCTCATTGTCGGCTTACATCAAAAAAATTGTCAAGTTATTTAAACATAAATTTGGCCCTCCGTCCTTTTTAAGAAAATGGTCAGTGACCTTATTGTACCAAGTAGGTGTCTTCAGGGACTAGATAGCTAGTTCACTCTGACCTAGCCAACAGTATGATTGATTTAACTATCTACAAAACAATATTAAACTCGAACAAGGACTGATTAAATTATGTAACTGAAACAAGAAAATGTTGAAATTATGTTAAATTGAAACAAGGAAGTGAGTGTTTTATTTACAGCGCAAGAAATGAACAAGTAATTTGGTAGTGGTTTCTCTCTCTCTTTCACAGCAGAATGTGCAACAGGATTAAACTGAACTGTGTCAGTGAAGGAGTAGATCTCAAAACAGTTGTCAATCAAACGGGATTCAGCCTTTCAACCGGTCCTCCAGTCAGCACGTGGAAGCTCAGCATCCAGCCTGGCTGAGCTCCGCCCACAGCTCCATTCAACCCCAGAGACCCTGAGCGTCCAGGGGCGGGACAACATTCTGGCATTTATCCAGTTACCGTCCAGTTTTGAGGCAATGAATAAAACTGTTCCACTCAGTCCCACTGAAGTGCATGGACGCTGAGCGTCTACGGACAAATGCACTGAGCAGAGATGGAATGAGAAAACAGACACAGTAATGGAGGAGAAGTGAACAACATCCAGTCTGATGAAGCTGATTCTGAACGAACTCGTCTGTGAGATGAATGTGATCTAACACATTTGTAGTCAATGAAATGTCAACACAACCGAACATATTTGATCATTTAACTTAAGTAATTTTAGGGGAAGCTGAGCTTCCACTGCAGTCTGAGAGAAATCGCCTCTGGTCGTCATAATGCCGGGGTCCTCCTCATCTGCGAGTTGAACCTGTTTAGTTGGAGTCTTTTCCAATCTTCTGCCTCCGTCTTTGACTGTGATGCGCTCCGACATGTGCACTCACTCAGGGACACCGATGCAGTGTTTCAGTCCTCCTTTCCGTCCGTCCATGTCCGTCCGTCCATGTCCAGGTTCCAACGCCCTCATCAGCTCTGGAGACAAAGGGCTTACACTCTGACACAAAGACAAATAAATAAGATATCGGGGCCTTTTCTGTGGTGTTTATTTTTAGAGGAAGCTTTGACAGATTGCTTCCTTCACATCCCGTGGGGGGGTGGGGGGGTTCGGGGGTGGGGGTTGCTGCCATTTTAAAGCCAAAAGCCCTGCTGTCAGATTCCACTGCAGCGTCATCTCTGCTCATCGAGCTGGACTCACCGTGGACGAGGAAAATCCACAGCAGCAGCAGCAGACGAAGACATGAATTAAACATTCCGGTCGTCTCTTAGGGTAGATGAGGACTTAGACTGACGACCACACACACACACACACACACACACACACACACACACACACACACACACACACACACACACACCGTTCATTAGGATTGGATGTTTCTGTTGCTTTTATTGGCTGCTGCTCGTTGTCGGTTTCTTCAAACTGAGCCCACACTGATGCGCTTTCACGTCAGGATCTGATATTTTTTTTGAATCCTGTGATCGGAAAACGTCAGCGTCACACTGTCCCCCAGAAACAACTCAACAACTCTTCAACCTGACAAAATCCATGAGATGAAACAAAACAGGCACAAAAAAAAGGCTTTGTGTGTGTTTCATTTTGCGGGGTAACTCAGATGGATGTCTACATCTTCCATCTTCAGTCAAACACTGGCAACAAAACAACCACCCACGCCGAACTCCGATGCCTGCCGGCGTCTGTTGCGCACGCCCCAAAACAACCCCAACAAACGCCACCATCCACCAAAGTCAAATGGAAATAAAGTGTCATGGAATCCTCCAGTGGAAGCGCAGGGCTGACTGATCCGTTTGTGTGGGAGCGTTCCACTCATTATTGACTGGTTTCGAGGCGGGATCGGGCCGATGTTTGCGCTGCGTTCTCCGGTGACGCCTGTCGTATCGTGACCTATTTCACTGTCTGCGTCTGAACTTCCCTCAGTCTCCCTTCAGTCGTCAACTGCAGCAGAACACACTATGTTCAACACATTTATACCTTAAGGCCAACGCCGCCGCCGCCCAATTTCCGCGCTTTTATTGTTTTTACGCCTGCGAATGAAGCCGTTGTGTGTGTGTGTGTGTGTGTGGTGTGTGTGTGTGTGTGTGTGTGTGTGTGTGTGGTGTGTGTGTGTGTGTGGCTCCGTAGTTTGACGCGGTTGCAGAGCTGAAGTGCTCCGAGGTGGATTAGTTCAGAAGTGCAGCTCTGTTTTGGGATCATGCCCCCCCAATCTGACACCCCCTTCACACCTTCAAGACAAACACAAGCTGAAGCCCCACCATCTAACCTTTACCCCCCACTCCATCTACCCTTTACCCCCCCACTCCATCTACCCTTTACCCCCCCACTCCATCTACCCTGTACCCCCCCACTCCGTCTACCCTGTACCCCCCCACTCCATCTACCCCCCCACCTGTCTAACCTTTACCCCCCCACTCCGTCTACCCTGTACTCCCCCACCCCATCTACCCTGTACCCCCCCACTCCGTCTACCCTTTACCCCCCACACTCCATCTACCCTGTACCCCCCACTATGTCTACCCTTTACCCCCCCACTCTGTCTACCCTTTACCCCCCCACTCTCCATCTACCCTGTACCCCCCAACTCCATCTACCCTGTACCCCCCCACCCCGTCCACCCTGTACTCCCCACTCCGTCTACCCTTCACCCCCCACCCAGTCTACCCTGTACCCCCCACTCCATCTACCCTGTACCCCCCCACTCCATCTACCCCCCCCACCTGTCTAACCTTTACCCCCCACTCCGTCTACCCTGTACCCCCCCACCCCATCTACCCTGTACCCCCCCACCCCATCTACCCTGTACCCCCCCACTCCGTCTACCCTTTACCCCCCACATTCCATCTACCCTGTACCCCCCCACTCCGTCTACCCTTTACCCCCCACATTCCATCTACCCTGTACCCCCCCACTCCATCTACCCTGTACTCCCCCACTCCATCTATCCTTCACCCCCCCACTCTGTCTACCCTTTACCCCCCCACTCCATCTACCCTTTACCCCCCCACCCCGTCTTCCTTTTACCTCCCCACCCCATCTACCCTTTACCCCTCCCTCCCCACTCCATCTACCCTTTACCCCCCATGGGTAGAGTGGTTCTCTTTTACACTGGTTTGTCTGCTTCAGTCCAAGGGCTGCTTGTTCTTCACAGGCTCCTGTGGTCTGTCCAACATATGTACAGACAGACAGACACATACAGACAGACAGACACATACAGACAGACAGACAGACAGATACAGACAGACACATACAGACACAGATACAGACAGACACATACAGACAGACAGACTCTTGCTTATCTCCTGCTGGTGAATGCAGAACTGAAGCCTGTCTCTTTGACTCTGGCAGATCAACACAGAGGTTTATGGGATTTACAGGGTTGAGGTTCACAAACACCAACCACACACACAACAGGAACAGAAGCAACATCTGAACAACCAGCACACAGCAGACACAGACAAAACCTGCACCGGAACTGGAACTGGGATGACAGTCCACAAACAAAACTGGAACCAGAACCATATGAGTACTAATACTAATACTAATACAAGTTCTAATACTAATATTAATACTAATACAAATATTAATACTAATACTAGTACTAATACTGATGCTAGCACTATTATTATTATTATTATTATTATTATTATTATTATTATTATTATTATTATTATTATTATTATTTCTCTTCGTCTCTTCCTCATATTATTATTATTATTATCATGTTCTTATATAATGATTCTTTTTGGGTTCAAATAAAGTTTTCTTTGTTTATGTTTGTATGAAGTCTGGTTGTGTTCTGACATTGTTTTCGGTTATTTTATTTCTCATGTCATTTATTTTTAATCTCATACATGTTTTACATTGTTTTGATAGTTGCATCTTTTTAATGTCTCTTGATTGTTGCATATAAATAAATAAATAAATACATAAATAAATAAATAAATAAATGTGCATGCATGTGTGTGTGTGTATCTTCTTTTTCCTCATGTTTTTAATGTTTTATTATATTTTGTCATTTTTTTTTGTGCCACCTTATACTGACTTTTTTTTATTGATAGTAAAGCAATAATGAATTAATGTTCATTCTGAAAATTAACCTCAACTGACCTGAGTTTTTATTTGTATTGTGGAGTTCTTACAGCCTGTATCACTCCATTCAGTGTTGTATTATCAGGCCCTTTATACCTGAAGTCGTTGCCTGGCAGTGGAGAAAAACCACTGGACTCTACTGAGATGAACGGTTTTGATTCAGCCACTTTTGCTAATATATTCAGCTGGTTCAATCCAACTGAAACCCCAGCGAAGTGTTGGAAGACAAGCGGCTGTAAAAGTGCCTTTGAGCAGCAGTAAATGTGTGAATGTGTAGGAGCTGTAGGTGGAATGTGTGGTGGCCTGTCTATAAACATCAGTAGTGGGCTTCCTCTGAGCAGGACAATGTTAAAGGTCATGAAAGAATGACTCACCACTTCACCATACAAATGTACAATCTGTTGATCAATACCATGCAATGATTTGTCTAGGTTCTGAGATGAGAGGCTTTTAAAGACTCACACTGGCCTTTTCAGCTGCTCATCAATGAGGGAGGTGTAACTTCATCAGACTAGACCTGATAATGCAACAGCAGTGAATCGTGGGTAAGATAAGACACACATGAGCTTTGAGGCATCAGCTGTTACAAGCTTTAGAGCTCTCCTTTGTTCACTTCAGATCTAAACATCCAACGAGGAGTGGGACTGTTTGTAACTGCTGCCGAAGGTTTTCAGAATGCCACAGTCTTCAGCACCCTGGACAGAGATAGCACCATACCAGTATTACTGACACTTCAGCACCTTGGACAGAGACAGAACCTTCCTGATAGTACAGATACTTCAGCACCCTGGACAGAGACTGCATGTTCCCAATAGTACATACAGTTCAGCACCCTGGACAGAGACAGCACGCTCCCGATATTACAGACACTTTAGCACCTTGGACAGAGACAGAACACTCCTGATATTACAGACATTTCAGCACCCTGGACAGAGATATCACCCTCCTGATTCACAGACATTTCAGCACCCTAGACAGAGACAGCACCCTCCTGATGTTAAAGACACTTCAGCACCCTGGACAGAGACAGCACCCTCCTGATGTTCAAGACACTTCAGCACCCTGGACAGAGACAGCACCCTCCTGATGTTAAAGACACTTCACCCTGGACAGAGACAGCACCCTCCTGATATTACAGACACTTCAGCACCCTGGACAGCGAATGACATGCAAAGCTGTTCATTTGTTTGAGTCCTAGTGGATGGATCCTCTTCCTTTCTGCTGCTCCCTCCTCTCTGGCCAAAGCAAGACACTGCATTATCTCGTGAATGCAGATAGGACGCAGTTTGATGGGCCTGCATTTTGGCACATGCTTTCATTTTTTCCATTATTTCTGTGCATTTTCAATACTTCATGACATGGATGAAACTGAGCAGAACAGCAGAAACTGTGGGAAAGTGTCAGTCATGTGTACATGAAACCAATGTATGGGCA
Organism: Sphaeramia orbicularis; assembly: GCF_902148855.1. Lineage (NCBI taxonomy): Eukaryota > Metazoa > Chordata > Actinopteri > Kurtiformes > Apogonidae > Sphaeramia > Sphaeramia orbicularis. The sequence goes on from NC_043957.1 coordinate 7,524,092, forward strand.
GTGTCTGTTCCATCATCTGACGTTCATCTGTCTTTACATCGATAGACGTCAGCTGTCAGGTTGTATTTGACACAAGGTTCTAATAGTTTTGGATTTTTCATTATAGTTTAATTTTATTTACTTTTGACTTTTTTTTTTTTCTCTAATTCGGTTTGTTTAAATTAGTTTTTAGAGCAGGTTTGCTAGTTTTTATTAATTTTCTTTTTTTTTTTTCTAAATGCTTAGTTTAGTATTAATTTTAGTTTTGTCGTATCTTTTCTCTTCTTCTCTGTCGTATTCAAATAAATCCCAGACAGGACTCTGCTGCTTTCTCCCAACTTTAGTCTCCATGTTTCCAGGTAGAGTGGGGACCAGAAGACGACTGGAAACCACAAGTGATGGACCGTCAAGTGTCGTATGGTGCCGCCAGGTAAAATTGCTTGAGCAAACTTAATCAACTTCCTATCAATCCGACGTTGACAAAGACGAAAATGATGGGAATTTTATCCATAATTTTTATCCGTTTTAGTAAGTTTTGTAAGCACACAATACAGTTTCAGTTAGTTATCCTTTTTTTCTTTTAATTATAGTTTTTATTTATTTCAGTTAACGAAAATGTTTTTTCAATTCTAGTTTTGTCATTTCGTTAGTTTTTGTTAATGATAAGAACCTTGATCTGACAGAATCTGAACAATGATTGATAATTAAAACTATTAGTATATTTAAGTCCAAGCTCAGAAAACACTGATCAGACAAAACCTGCAAATGTTCCTTCATCTGTTGCTTCTGCAGGGCTGGGGTTGGAACTCAATATTCAAATTAACAGTGGAAACATTCTGGACATTTTACACAAACCAACGTCATGATAAGAGTTAATCTGTGCATTATCTGGACCACCATGTGCGAAGGTCCAATACCAATGACCAATAAATATGTCTGTGATAAAAGCAGCAGAATGGTTTCCTGAAGGTCCAGCTGTGAAAACACAGGAGTCCTGACATCAGGCCAGGTGGAACACACACCTCTGGTAGGTGGTAGAATTTCACAGAGCCATGAGAGGCACACAACTCTGGTGTCCCTTTAGATCAGGGTTCTCAAACTCCTGTTCTTTCAGGTCCCACATTCAGCCTGATTTGATCTGCAGTGGGCCGAACCAGTAAAATAATGACAGAATAACCTAGAAATAATGACAACTGCACATTTTTGTCGTTGTTTTAGTGCAAAAAAACCCCATTAAATTATTAAAATACTTACTTTTATAAACTATCCAAACAAAAAGATGTGAATAACCTGAAAAACTGAAATTTCTTAAGAAAAAATAAGTGCAGTTTTAACAATATTCTGCCTCAACTTATCATTTCTACATGTGCATTATGGATCAGATCTACAAAGACACTAAACCAGTGTTTTTCAACCTTGGGGTCGGGACCCCACGTGGGGTCGCCTGGAATTCAAATGGGATCGCCTGAAATTTCTAGTAATTGAAAAAAAATTAAAACTTACTAATAAAAATTTACATTATGTAATCTAAATGTTGCCTAAAATTAACATTTATTTGCAACATATTACAGACAACTATCACACTATCAAAAACAAATTAGTTTTAACAAATAAAGTGTCTCCGTTTTGAATGTCTGGGGTCACCAGAAATTTCTAATAATTTATAAAAAAATTTAAAAAAAAACAAAAAAAAAACTTACTAATAAAAAATTACATTATATAGCCTAAATGTTGCCTAAAATTAATGTTTATTTGCAACATAGTATAGCAAACTATTCCATGATCAAAAACAAATTAATTTTAGCCAAAAAAAGTTGTCTGTTTTGAATGTCTGGGGTCGCCAGAAATTTGTGATGTTAAAATGGGGTCAGGAGTAAAAAAGGTTGGAACCACTGCACTAAACACTGAGGAACAGGCAGAAGATAGTTCAAATTGTGCTTAATTTTCTTTAGACATTTCAGGTTGTTCATATTTGTTCAAGTTATTCACATTTTAATGTTACAGGATAGTTTGTAAATGTAAATATTTTCATAATTTAATGTTATTTTTTTGCACTAAAACAAAGTTAAATTTGAAGTTGTCATTATTGGCATGGTGTAATATTATTTTTTTCACATCAAACCAAGATATCCTCCTTCTTTGTCGGTTCTTCTGCTGTTATTATTTGACTGTAGATCATGTTGGTCTGTATGTGGAACCTGAACTAAAATGAGTTCCACAGCCTTGACTGTGGAATTTTTACACTTTGTAAATTCATCTCAGGGGCCGGATTGGAACCTTTGGGGGGACGCATTTGGCCCCCAGGACGCATGTTTGACACCCCTGCATTAGATCATGGGAACTGCAAAATTCTGCAAAGGTAGGTTTGAATTTGTTTTTCCAGTTTGAGTGTGTGATTAAAAGCACTGACCACAAATGCAGTATTCTCCAGATCTGTCACCATGAAATCAAATCAAAGCTGTTTGTGTTTGTTTGTCATAAAGGCTTGTGCGTTGTGTTCATACTTAGTGCACATTCAATGGTAAATGAGAGTCTGTTGGTCCACGTCCAAGTAACGACTGAGTTCCTTTCTTGTATTCAGTGCACAGCATGAAGCTGAGTCGGTGAAAATGTGGAATTTGTCCACCAGCAAAAAAGAAAATACAACATATACCTTCTGCAGACTACGGCCTCCTGTAATAAACACATGATTCATTAACAGTTTCTTGCATTTAAATGAAGGTTTTCCTTCAAGGACACTCACTTCCTCTGCCTTATTAATGCTCCATATGGAAATAAACCTGTGAATATAAAGTGACTGTTTTCGGGTCAGGGTCATGGACATGTTGTTGGAATTGTTACTGAATGAAGGATGGAGTGGATGTTAAAGGGTTAACGCTGAATAAAAGGGGTGGAGCTACAGGTGTTTATTTCTGCATTTGTATGTGAGTATCTTAAACTCACTGCATTAAATAAATGTTACTGATAGAAAATATCAGCTGTTAGGGTTAGGGTTAAGGTTGGGGTTAGGGTTGGGGTCAGGGTTAGGGTTGGGGTTAGGGTTGGGGATGGGGTCAGGATCGGGGTTGGGGTCAGGGTTGGGGTTAGGGTCAGGGTTAGGGTTGGGGTTAGGGTTAGAGTTGAGGTTAGGGTCGGGGTCAGGGTTGGGGTCAGGGTTAGGTTTGGGGTTAGGGTTGGGGATGGGGTCAGGATCGGGGTTGGGGTCAGGGTTGGGGTTAGGGTCAGGGTTAGGGTTGGGGTTAAGGTTAGAGTTGAGGTTAGGGTCGGGGTCAGGGTTGGGGTCAGGGTTAGGTTTGGGGTTAGGGTTGGGGATGGGGTCAGGATCAGGGTTGGGGTCAGGGTCAGGGTTGGGGTTAGGGTTAGGGTTAGGGTTGAGGTTAGGGTCAGGGTTGGGGTCAGGGTCGGGGTCAGGGTTGGGGTTAGGGTTGGGGATGGGGTCAGGATCAGGGTTGGGGTCAGGGTCAGGGTTAGGGTTGGGGTTAGGGTTAGGGTTAGAGTTGAGGTTAGGGTCAGGGTTGGGGTCAGGGTCGGGGTCAGGGTTGGGGTTGGGGGAACATCACCTGTCGTATCAGGTGGCGGTTCTGAGAACATGTGGGTTGGGTGAGAATCTACTGACCCTGTTGGTTTGTCTGTTTGGAGCTGATGAATTCCAGGCATGCTTCTAAACCCCCCAGACTGGGCTGTGCTGGGTCAACAGGCCTGTTTAAGGGGGTCTGAGGGACCAGGTCTTAAACTGTCACTGTGTCCTTGTCCCAGCCAATGGAGGGATTAGGGCGGGATCAGGGAGTGTGTCTGTGCATGAATCAAAGCCTGGTTCAAATACAGACACGCTTCACATTCCAAATGAGGATATTTACTCTGTGATAGGCTAATGCACCCCCCCGCCCCCACCCCCACCCTCTTTAGTTGAGTTTTCCAAGGACCTTGTGGAAAACTACAGTAACCATGTGTTCAGCGTCTCCAAATGAAGATGAATCTGACCGTTGAATCTGCATCAAACATGGCCCTAATGGTTTTATACTGCAACCATGTTAGGTACTAACCCTTTTAGGCTCTAACCCTTTTAGGCCCCAACCGTTTTAGGCCCTAACCATTTTAGGATCTAACCATTTTAGGCCCTAACCATTTTAGGTCCCAAACGTTTTAGGCCCTAACCGTTTTAGGCCCTAACCATTTTAGGCCCTAACCGTTAGGTCCTAACTGTTTAGACCCTTACCGTTTTAGGCCCTAACCATTAGGCCCTAACTGTTAGGGCCCTAACCATTAGGTCCTAAATGTTTTAGGCCCCAACTGTTAGGCCCCTACCGTTTTAGGCTCTGTTTTAGGCCCTAACTGTTTTAGGCCCTAAATGTTTTAGGCCCCAACCATGAGGCCCTAACCGTTAAGTCCTAACTGTTTTAGGCCCCAACCATTTTAGGCCCTAACCATTTTAGGCCCTAACTGTTAGATAGCTAGATAGTAGAGTGATAATAGATTGATAATAGAAATATAACAGAGAGAAAATAGTGAGGTAATAGAGATGTAAAATAGATATAATAGAGCTATAATAGAGTGATAATAGAGCTATAATAGAGTGATAATAGAGCTGTAATAGAGCTATAATAGAGTGATAATAGAGCTATAATAGAGTGATAATAGAGTGATAATAGAGCTATGATAGAGTGATAATAGAGTGATAATAGAGCTATAATAGAGTGATAATAGAGCTATAATAGAGTGATAATAGAGCTATAATAGAGTGATAATAGAGTGATAATAGAGCTATGATAGAGTGATAATAGAGCTGTAATAGAGCTATAAAAGAGTGATAATAGAGCTATAATAGAGTGATAATAGAGCTATAATAGAGTGATAATAGAGCTATAATAGAGTGATAATAGAGTCATAATAGAGTCATAATAGAGCTATAATTGAGTGATAATAGAGTTATAATACAGTGATAATAGAGCTATAATAGAGTGATAATAGAGCTGTTATAGAGTTATAATAGAGTGATAATAGAGTGACAATAGAGCTATCATAGAGTGATAATAGAGCCATAATAGGGTGATAATAGAGTTATAACAGAGTGATAATAGAGCTATAATAGAGTGATAATAGAGTTATAATAGAGTGATAATAGAGCTATAATAGAGTGATAATAGAGCCATAATAGAGTGATAATAGAGCCATAATAGGGTGATAATAAAGTTATAATAGAGTGATAATAGAGTTATAATAGAGTGATAATAGAGCTATAATAGAGTGATAATAGAGTGATAATAGAGCTATGATAGAGTGATAATAGAGTGATAATAGAGCTATAATAGAGCGATAATAGAGCTATAATAGAGCGATAATAGAGTGATAATAGAGTGATAATAGAGCTATAATAGAGTGATAATAGAGTGATAATAGAGCTATGATAGAGTGATAATAGAGCTGTAATAGAGCTATAAAAGAGTGATAATAGAGCTATAATAGAGTGATAATAGAGCTATAATAGAGTGATAATAGAGCTGTTATAGAGCTATAATAGAGTGATAATAGAGTTGTAATACAGTGATAATAGAGCTATAATAGAGTGATAATAGAGTCATAATAGAGTCATAATAGAGCTATAATTGAGTGATAATAGAGTTATAATACAGTGATAATAGAGCTATAATAGAGTGATAATAGAGCTGTTATACAGTTATAATAGAGTGATAATAGAGTGACAATAGAGCTATCATAGAGTGATAATAGAGCCATAATAGGGTGATAATAGAGTTATAACAGAGTGATAATTGAGCTATAGTAGAGTGATAATAGAGTTATAATAGAGTTATAATAGAGTGATAATAGAGCTATAATAGAGTGATAATAGAGCCATAATAGAGTGATAATAGAGCCATAATAGGGTGATAATAAAGTTATAATAGAGTGATAATAGAGTTATAATAGAGTGATAATAGAGCTATAATAGAGTGATAATAGAGCTATAATAGAGCTATAATAGAGTGATAATAGAGCTGTTATAGAGTTATAATAGAGTGATGATAGAGTGACAATAGAGCTATCATAGAGTGATAATAGAGCCATAATAGGGTGATAATAGAGTTATAATAGAGTGATAATAGAGCTATAATAGAGTGATAATAGAGTTATAATAGAGTGATAATAGAGCTATAATAGAGTGATAATAGGGTTATAATAGAGTGATAATAGAGCTGTTATAGAGCTATAATAGAGTGATGATAGAGTGATAATAGAGCCCTGATAGAGTGATAATAGAGCTATAATAGAGTGATAATAGAGCTGTTATAGAGCTATAATAGAGTGATAATAGAGCTATAATAGAGTGATAATAGAGCCATAATAGAGTGATAATAGAGCTGTTATAGAGCTATAATAGAGGGATAATAGAGCTATAATAGAGTGATAATAGAGCCATAATAGAGTGATAATAGAGCCATAATAGGGTGATAATAAAGTTATAATAGAGTGATAATAGAGTTATAATAGAGTGATAGTAGAGCTATAATAGAGTGATAATAGAGCTATAATTGAGCTATAATAGAGTGATAAAACAATGCCAGTGTGTCTGTGCTGACTCATTGCCGTATGTATTTCCGTGCCCCAGGGGCTGATGGGTTATTGACGTGGTGTGATCGTACCGTCTCATCCCTGTTTCTGAAGCGATCACTCTGGTCTAAAGTCCACATCAAACTACCGTTTCTCCATTAATTAGACAGGGCCTTTAAGGGCACTGTGTGTAATTGCATGTAAATTGGGTTCAATCCTATTTGCTGGACAGGGCGTTGTGCTGGCCCTGGAACATGGATGTATAAATTCCAGTCTATAGCCTCATCTGACACCTGTGTTTCCTCTGTGAATGAATCCATTAGTGGCTGAATGAGCCGCTCCATCCCACTGTGGACTCCACAGGCAGGTTTTATTGACATGAGCGCAGAACAGAACCCACCTGTTCCTATCGATCCAATGGAATCTCACTCAACGGCTTCGTTAGGCGTCTGTGCTGTGGGAATCAGCACAAAGCCGAGGTGGAGGAGGGAAAGGCCACACTGTGAATCCCATTTAGGAATCCTCAGAGGCCTAAAGGTCCTAAAGGCTAACAGCTGTCATCAGATTAGTCATTGATTTCAATTAGTGCTGCCTGCTACTAAACAACCTTTGTATGTCTGCGATCACTGACTCAGATTGGTCCTTGTGGTCGTTGGATTCGCCTTCCACTGGTCTACGGTCAGTTCTGCAGAACCAGTACAGTCCACCTCTACTGTGGTCTGCATGAGTACAGGCCTGGAGAATGGGGGGGGGGGGGCTCATTAGGGTTAGGGTTAGTTAACCCTAATGAGGGGAGGGGACAGGTGGGGCCCTAACCAGGGCCTTCGGGAGTATCAGGAGTTTTCCCAGTGGGCCATCTGTTGGGTCAGTGGGCTGCTGGGTAAGTGACTGGTGGGTCAGTGGGCTGCTGGGTCAGTGGGCCGCTGGGTCAGTGGGCTGCTGGGTCAGTGGGCTGCTGGGTCAGTGGGCTGGTGCACCCTAGACGGTCCACTAGGTGGTGTCCACACCAGGGTGAGTGTGGGTGCAGCCAGGCCTTTCCTCTGGTTTCCCTGGTGATGACTCCAGTCTGTCTGGCATTTTCTCTCCCTCCACCTGAATATATTACCTGCTGTCAAACTCTCGCAATATCTCCACAACTTCTTGTGAGATGGTCACCTGGGTCTGTCTAGCCAATCGGTACTCAGAATTTAGTGAGGTCACGTGGTCACATGACGCGGAACACCCAATGGTGTTCCCCTGTGGTTCAGTCCTTCAGATGTGGACTCTGGAGGAGACGGTGGGCTTCACAGGAAAGCTCTTCTACTCGTTTCTGTGAGTTGATACTCAGTGCAGACTTTGTAACATTTAGGAGCCATTGTTAGAACCAGAGACACAAGACTTGGACCCAAATGCACAACCCACAGACAGGAATACAGTTAATGAGTGTTTATTAAACACGGACAGGAAAAACAGTTCACAAAAAGGCTTTTTGAATGAATCCTCGCTGGTTAGTCTGTGTGGATTCGTCACGACGTCCGAATCCAGTAAAGGGAGCTCTCTGCCCGGGTCGGGAGCACACGAGGGGAACCCGACTAGAAACAAGCAGAGAAGTGTCAGGGGACAGACCAGGTCATACACGGGAAGTCCAAAAAACAGGCAACGGTACATGGGGGAAAAGCAAAAAGCACTAACCGTGAGTCCAGGCAAAAGGTCGAAAACCAGTGTGGCTGAATCAGGCAGAAGTACCGATGAGGGGATCAGGCAGGCTCAGAACAACGAGAAACAATCCGGGTCAGGAACGAACAGACAGGCAGACGAACAGGTTCAGAGAAACGCTGGTAAGTAGACACAACACAAGGAAGGAATACGAACTGGCACAGGACAGGGGAAAACACAGGGCTTATATACACAGAAGGGAGGGAAGACAATGAGACACAGGTGGAACAAATCAGGGCGGAGACAGGTAATCAACACAGGTGAAACAATCAGGGAGAGGAAGCAAAGACACCAGACATGACACAAGAGGAGGATTAACAAAATAAAACAGGAAATGACACACAAGACAGACAAAACATGCAAGAGTCCAAGTACTGATATGACAGCCATCTACTGTGACCCGAGCCGTGTCGAAGAGCACCTGTGTGAACTGTGTTATCATCAAAGTTGGTGAGTCAAAAGTTTATTGTTAGCATTAGCCTAGCCATCACCAGTTGGTTTATATCAGGGATCACCAACCCTGGAGCTACAATCCTGCATGTTTTAGATCTTCCAACACACCTGATTCAAATGATCAGCCTAGCATCAAGTTCTACAGAAGCCTGATAATGACCGTCAGGTGGACCAGGGCTGGTGAGCCCTAGTTTATATGAATATGGTTAGCCACATTAGCCTAGCCACAGCCCATTGGTTTATATGGCCACAGTTAGCTGTATTAGCCTTGCCACAACCCATTGGTTTATATGAACACTGTTAGGTGCGTTAGCCTAGCCGTGTCTCATTGGTTTATATGGACACTGTTAGCCACATTAGCCTAGCTACGGCCCATTGGTTTATATGGATGCAGTTTACCCACATTAGCCTAGCCGTGTCCCATTGTTTTATATGGACGTGGTTAGCCGTGCTAGCCTAGCCATGGCCATTGGTTTATATGGATACAGTTAGCCATGTTAGCGTAGCCACAGCCCACTGGTTTATATGGATGTGGTTAGCCACGTTAGCCTAGCCACAGCCCACTGGTTTATATGGATGTGGTTAGCCATGCTAGCCTAGCCATGGCCCACGGGCTTGAATGGATGTGGTTAGCCACGTTAGCCTAGCCACAGCCCACTGGTTTATAAGGATGTGGTTAGCTGTGCTAGCCTAGCCATGGCCCATTGGACCCACCCCCTGGACCCACCCACTGGACTCTCCCACTTCTGTGCAGATATTCTTTTGGACTTTGTGTTGCTCCTCCAACAGTAGAGTTCAAACCAAAACCCTTCTGTTTCAAACCAACCAGGCTTTAGGAGTTTAGCGAAACACAAAGAACTCATGAATCTCTGTCATCCTGCCTTTGAACGCTGACTCTGGGAAGTTAAAGAGTTCCTAAGTGTCTTAAATTAGTTTATTGATCCCCAGGAATCTTCCGGCTTTATTTGGTTTCAGAAAGCCTCTTCATTTGAGCTTTTAGTGCCAGAGCAGGAATCTATGAGGCGGGGGGGGGGGGGGGGTCATCACATGATCAGTCACATGAGGAGATCAGGAATCTGTTAGGTGTCCTTGATTGAATTTCAGAGAAGCTGAACAGGGTCATATTAAGTGTCATTCCATCTATTACATGTAATAGATGAATAAAAAGCACAAAGAAACCTGCGTCCTATAATTCAAATGGACGTGCATATGGGGTCAAAGGTCATCTTTTATCCAAATGTGTGGGACTTCAAAGGGTTCTTTCACCTACAATTAAAACTGTTTCACTGTCTCTATTTTTATCTAACAATGTCGATAAGGATGCAGTCATTAGTCCAGGGGTTCCCACAGTGGGGTACCATACACTGTAAAAAAAAATCTGTAATTTAACTGAATTTTCACTATTTATTTTACAGATTTTTCCTGTATTTTAAGATACAGGAAAATATCAATGAAATTACAAAAACAGACTGTGATTTTACATGTTAAATGTAAAATGATACAAAAAAACTGTAACTGTGAATAACCATAAAATTTAAATTTTTTTAAAGAATTTTTTTCTTTTTTCACAGAAAAATACAGTTCTACTGTACAGTTTTACTCCGCTGTAAAATGTCTATTTCAGGGTACTCCGCTGTAAGAAGTCTATTTCAGGAGATACTCCACTGTAAAACAAAAAGTCTGTTTCAGCAGGTACTCCACTGTATAAAGTTTATTTCAGGGTACTCCGCTGTAAAAAGTCTATTTCAGGGGTACTCCACTATAAAAAGTCTATTTCAGGGAGTACTCCGCTGTTAAAAAAAAAAAAAAAAAGTCTGTTTCAGGAGATACTCCACTTTAAAAAGTCTTTTTCAGGAGATACTCCACTGTAAAACAAAAAGTCTGTTTCAGCAGGTACTCCACTGTATAAAGTTTATTTCAGGGTACTCCGCTGTAAAAAGTCTATTTCAGGGGTACTCCACTATAAAAAGTCTATTTCAGGGAGTACTCCGCTGTTAAAAAAAAAAAAAAAAAAAGTCTGTTTCAGGAGATACTCCACTGTAAAAAGTCTATTTCTGGGGTACTCCACTGTAGAAAGTTTATTTCTGTTCCTGGTTCTGTGTCCCGGTTCTGAGTCCCGGTTCTGTGTCCTGGTTCTGAGTCCCGGTTCTGTGTCCTGGTTCTGTGTCCTGCTTCTAAGTCCTGGTTCTGTGTCCTGGTTCTGAGTCCTGGTTTTGGGTCTTGGTTCTGGGCCACCTTAAATCCTCCATTTGAAACCTCATAGTTTAGTCCAGAGCAGTGTTGGAACATTTCCATCTGAGGTTTGATTGAACAGGTGACATTAAACAGAAACGGTTCCAAAGATGGAACAGAACAGATGCAAACTGGGATTGAATTTTAAATGGACATCACATCCACTTATTCCTATTTCCACAGATACATTAATGTTCCAAATAAGACACGGTCCTCATAGTTATAAATACGAAGTACCACCTCACACTTCAATAAACCAAAGCAGTTTACGTGGACATGTGTTTTGTTTTTTTTCCTAAAGTTTACTCTGAAAACCGTGCATGACCGTCAGGACCCACAGTGTGTGGACGGACAGTGGTGGACAGACCGTCAGGACCCACAGTGTGTGGACGGACACCGGTGGACAGACCGTCAGGACCCACAGTGTGTGGACGGACACCGGTGGACAGACCGTCAGGACCCACAGTGGACGGACACCGGTGGACAGACCGTCAGGACCCACAGTGTGTGGACGGACAGTGGTGGACAGACCGTCAGGACCCACAGTGTGTGGACGGACACCGGTGGACAGACCGTCAGGACCCACAGTGTGTGGACGGACACCGGTGGACAGACCGTCAGGACCCACAGTGTGTGGACGGACACCGGTGGACAGGCGCTAATTGGCTCGTCCTGGCTGATGTCTCTGTCTGACATTTAGCTGAAGCACGTCCTCTGCTCGGCCTGTGAAGTTTCACTGATGGATGATCTGTGTCACTTGTTTAGCTGCATTGTCAGTCAGATGAAAAAAAGCAGAAAATAATGAATGAAGTCAATGCAGAATACAAAAATAGTAACTGTGTCTTAGCCCTTTTCTGAATCCTCATTTGAAATAATTATTCATTAAGTAGACTGAGCCAGCGCGGAAATCAATGACTCTATTTTTTAGCTCCTGCTTTTATTCAGGAACAGAAATGGGACTAATGAGCTGCATGACTTCAGACTGACTACAGCGGTGGTACCCGATGGCCTTCCCTTTGGTACCTGACGGCCTTGCCTTTGGTACCTGACAGTCTTCCCTTTAGTACCTGTCGGCCTTCCCTTTAGTACCTGTCGGCCTTCCCTTTGGTACCTGATGGCCTTCCCTTTGGTACCTTATGGCCTTCCCTTTGGTACCTGTCAGCCTTCCCTTTGGTACCTGATGGCCTTCCCTTTGGTACCTGTCAGCCTTCCCTTTGGTACCAGTCGGCCTTCCCTTTGGTACCTGATGGCCTTCCCTTTGGTACCTGACGGCCTTGCCTTTGGTACCTGACAGTCTTCCCTTTAGTACCTGATGGCCTTCCCTTTGGTACCTGATGGCCTTCCCTTTGGTACCTGTCGGCCTTCCTTTTGGTACCTGACTGTTTTCCATTTGGTACCTGATGGCCTTCCTTTTGGTGCCAGACAGATGTAGGTGGAGGTATATTATCCTGTATATAGTCAGTATAATGTAGGTATATTCCATCTTTAATTTGTGCTTATATATATGTGCTTATATATCCCCCCTCAGTACAGATCCAAATGGTGAATGGTTGAATGTTCATCTGTGTTTCTGACTGTGGAACTGAACACAGAGCCTGTTAAAGTCATACCTTTTTTTTTTTTGTTGAAGTCATACCAGCGGTTCCAGATTATAAAAGTCTCCTGGTCTACATGTGTAAAAAAACACGCCTCATTCTGGAGCTTGAATTGCTCTTACTTCTTCGGTGCCTTAAAACAGACATGCTCAGTATTCTAAAGCGTCCTCAGGCTGAGCTGCAGTCAAACCCACTCCAGTGACGCTTTAGAGGACAACCTCCGTGTGACTGTCCATTCACTTCTGCCAAATCGATATCCTCCATATCCTCATGCAACACAAAAAAAAGATGAATGTTTTCATCCATATTAAAGCCCACTGAAAAGATCCCTTTGGGGGGAAATAGTTCACCTCTTCAACTCTGCTGGGGGAGAGTGGTTAGTATTCTGTGTGATAGATTATGGGCTGTATCATCTTCCCCTTGAAAGGCAGGCACACAGCGTGGTGGGGATGCCACAGTATTAGATAAAGGCCCGGCTGTCTGGAGCACCGCTGCAGCTCATTTGAATATCCTTTTACACTTAAAATGCCAGAGCCGGGCTAGTCTGGGAGTCGGCTAATGAGCAGATTGGTAATGCAATTATTGCAGCTCCGTGAATATGGAACATCTAGACCTATTATTATGCATCAGGATCAACAGGACGGGCTTGTTATTCTATCGTCATTCATTATAAACTCTATTAAAGCTGTTACCTGACATAACATTAGCTCCTCTGGGACCACGAGGGCCTTCGCCTCCTAATGACTCCAGTCACTGTGTGTGCGGTTCAGACAATCCAGTGGAATATTTACACACTTTGGTGACTTATGTTGGACCTCTGTGAAGGGACGGAACACAGGCCAACTAATACGGACCTTTATCATGTTGAGATGTTCAGACTCATCATGGCAGAGAATAAACAGGCTTTGGGTTTAGTGTCAATGGAACACATCTATCAGTAATATTAATAAGATCACTTCTGTTTTTCTGCTGAGACGAGACAAAACGTCTGCAAAAACGCCTATTTAACGTCCTGCGTTAGGTTTAATGTGTACAAACACAACCTGGTTCTGGTTTTATGGACTGGGCTTTTCTACTGGACTGGGTATGTGTTGATTCATTATCTCTGCCGGGAGGTATTGTGATCACTTTGCTTTGTGTGTTTGCATGTGTGCATGTTTGTTTCTTTGTTTGTTTATTAGCAAGATAACTCAAAAAGTTATAGACGGAGTTTCATGAAATTTTCAGGAAATGTTGATACTGACACAAGGAAGAAATGATTAAATTTTGGTGGTGATCGGGGGGGCAGACCTGTCGTGGCGGAGGTCTGCGCTCTCCGACTGCTTTTCTTGTTTCAGTTATGGGTTTGAGTCACAGTTCAGCCAAATGGTACATATGTCATTTTAACCGCTCACCTGGATGTCTGAAGATATAGACATGTGTTAAAGTCTGGAATAGACTGAGGGAGGAGCACAAGGACTGTCACTTATAAGAACATGTTTTTCACAAGATATAGGGATGATGGTTATTAATTGTCACCATATGTTCACTGTTGTTTACGTACACATTTCCTTCCTTGAGTTAGTTATTATTTGTTTATTTATTCGCCAGCACAACTAAGAAAGCCACTGGTAAAAGATTATATGTGTATTTGTATGTTGTGTGTATGTATAAACATATGTATGTGTATATGGATGAATGAGTGTGTGTGTGTGTGTGTGTGTGTGTGCGTGCATGCATGTGCGTATGTGTGTGTGTGAATAGATATATAAATATAAAAGAGTAATGTAAAAGGAAGAGGGACATACATTATTAATAATATTGTAGGGAGAGGGGGTGGGATTAAATAAGTTGCACTTCTTCCCACCCCTTTTCGGGTAAATGTAAATGGAATTATTGTGCTTTTCTTCTGTCAGAGATTGTTATGATTCTGGATATTTGTATTATTATGAATGTTTTGCTAGTGCATATATGTTAAATTTCATTGCACGTTCGGAATAAATCACTAAATCCTCAAATCACCATCACACACACACATACACACACACACACACACACACACACATACAGGGTGGGAAAGCTAAATTTACAATGAACATTTAGTTGTTTTTTCTCAGCAGGCACTACGTCAATTGTTTTGAAACCAAACATATATTGATGTCATAATCATACCTAACACTATTATCCATACATTTTCAGAAACTTTTGCCCATATGAGTAATCAGGAAAGCAAACGTCAAAGAGTGTGTGATTTGCAGAATGCACTCGTCACACCAAAGGAGATTTCAAAAATAGTTGGAGTGTCCATAAAGACTGTTTATAATGGAAAGAAGAGAATGACTATGAGCAAAACTATTACGAGACAGTCTGGAAGTGGAGGAAGCAACAAAAAACGTACCAAAGCTTTTATTAAAGCTCTCAAATCCAAAATCCTAAAGGATCCAACCAAGATACCAGGTATTACCATGGCTAAAAGCAAACTACCCAGATGGAAATTATGTATGGACACAGGATGGTGCTCCAGCCCACACAGCTAGAAAAATACAAGATTTCTGCAAATCCAACTTTAGCAATTTTTGGGAATCATGTTTATGGCCGCCTTCCAGCCCGGATCTAAATCCTCTGGATTCTGCTATTTGGGGTGTTTAAGAACATGCTACCAATAGAACATCACACAGGAATGTCGACTTTCTTAAAGATACTATTAAAGAAGAATGGGAGAAGTTGTCACCCGAATATTTGAGGAACACTTGCGCAAGTTTCAGGAAGCGTGTGAAGGCAGTTATTGAGGAAGAAGGAGGACACATAGAATAAAAACATTTTCTATGATGTCAATTTTCTTGTGGCAAATAAATTCTCATGACTTTTAATAAACTAATTGGTCATACACTGTCTTTCAATCCCTGCCTCAAAATATTGTAAATTTTGCTTCCCCACATTATATTATTGAAAATCATGAGAATTTATTTGCCACAAGAAAATGTACATACTAGAAAATGTTTTTATTCTATGTGTCCTCCTTCTTTCTCAATAACTGCCTTCACACGCTTCCTGAAACTTGCGCAAGTGTTCCTCAAATATTGGGGTGACAACGTCTCCCATTCTTCTTTAATAGTATCTTCCAGACTGTCTCGTAATAGTTTTGCTCATAGTCATTCTCTTCTTTCCATTATAAACAGTCTTTATGGACACTCCAACTATTTTTGAAATCTCCTTTGGTGTGACGAGTGCATTCAGCAAATCACACACTCTTTGACGTTTGCTTTCCTGATTACTCATATGGGCAAAAGTTTTTGAAAAGGTATGGATAATAGTGTTAGGTATGATTATGACATCAATATGTGTTTGGTTTCAAAACAATTGACGTAGTGCCTGCTGAGAAAAAACAACTAAATGTTCATTGTAAATTTTGCTTCCCCACCCTGTGTATGTGTGTGTATATATATATATATATATATATATATATATATATATATATATATATATATATACACACACACACACACATATATATATATATATATATATATATATATATATATATATATAATGTCGGAAGGTGCAGTAGGTTTGTGATTTTACATAGTGAACAACATGAGGGACATTTGATTCCCACTCCCTAAGTCTATCCACAGACGTTTACGCCTGGTTGATTTCAATACATCAGCAGAGTGGAGCCACAGTAGAAGATTTTTTTTTTTTTTTTTTTTTGTATGTGTAGATTTATGGCTTATGCCTCGTGTCACATCCAGTCCTGACTCTGGGTCTGGGATTAACCAGGTCCTGATGTAACAGCTCAGACATGACTGCATCTGTATGGAATCAATATCTCATACTTTTGTGAAATTGAGTTTTGAACAGAAAAGCCGAGTGGGGAAGACTGAACTCAACTCCAGTTCATGTTCTGCACATAATTAACAGCCGTTTGCTTTTTTCACTTAAACTGCTGATGAGTTAAAGTGGTGATCAGTGGTACAACAGAAAATGAACCACAGAGCCAAAGAAGACCTTCTGTTAAAGGAAAACACAGTCCAGAGCTGTTCACAAGGATCCAATCAAACCAGTTCAAACCAGTTTAAACCATTTCAACCCAGTTCAAACCAGCTCAAACCAGTTTAAAGCAGTTTAAACCAGCTCAAACCAGTTCAAACCAGTTTAAAGCAGTTTAAACCAGTTCAAACCATTTCAACCCAGTTCATCCCAGTTCAAACCATTTCAACGCAGTTCATCCCAGTTCAAACAAGCTCAACCCAGTTCAAACCAGTTCATCCCAGTTCAACCCAGTTAAACCCATGTCCAGTGTCCAGTGGCGTTGGTGGTTGGATTCACTGTGTTTCCACCTGGTTTGTGTCTTTGCGTCGTCATGTTCCTTTTAGCATCAGCTTTGAGTGAACACACAACAGCATGAACAGAGGCTGGTCTGCCACAGTGGAATAGTAATAGTATGTGTATTAGTAGTATTTGTAGTAATAGTATGTGTATTAGTAGTATTTATAGGAATAGTATGTGCATTAGTAGTATTTATAGGAATAGTATGTGTATTAGTAGTATTTATAGGAATAGTATGTGCATTAGTAGTATTTATAGGAATAGTATGTGTATTAGTAGTATTTATAGTAATAGTATGTGTATTAGTAGTATTTATAGGAATAGTATGTGTATTAGTAGTATTTATAGGAATAGTATGTGTATTAGTAGTATTTATAGGAATAGTATGTGTATTAGTAGTATTTATAGTAATAGTATGTGTATTAGTAGTATTTATAGGAATAGTATGTGTATTAGTAGTATTTATAGGAATAGTATGTGTATTAGTAGTATTTATAGGAATAGTATGTGTATTAGTAGTATTTATAGGAATAGTATGTGTATTAGTAGTATTTATAGGAATAGTATGTGCATTAGTAGTATTTATAGGAATAGTATGTGTATTAGTAGTATTTATAGGAATAGTATGTGTATTAGTAGTATTTATAGGAATAGTATGTGTATTAGTAGTATTTATAGTAATAGTATGTGCATTAGTAATATTTGTAGTAATAGTATGTGTATTAGTAGTATTTATAGGAATAGTATGTGCATTAGTAGTATTTGTACGAATAGTATGTGTATTAGTAGTATTTATAGTAATAGTATGTGCATTAGTAGTATTTATAGTAATAGTATGTGTATTAGTAGTATTTATAGGAATAGTATGTGTATTAGTAGTATTTATAGGAATAGTATGTGTATTAGTAGTATTTATAGTAATAGTATGTGCATTAGTAATATTTGTAGTAATAGTATGTGTATTAGTAGTATTTATAGGAATAGTATGTGCATTAGTAGTATTTGTACGAATAGTATGTGTATTAGTAGTATTTATAGTAATAGTATGTGCATTAGTAGTATTTATAGTAATAGTATGTGTATTAGTAGTATTTATAGGAATAGTATGTGTATTAGTAGTATTTATAGGAATAGTATGTGTATTAGTAGTATTTATAGTAATAGTATGTGCATTAGTAATATTTGTAGTAATAGTATGTGTATTAGTAGTATTTATAGGAATAGTATGTGCATTAGTAGTATTTGTACGAATAGTATGTGTATTAGTAGTATTTATAGTAATAGTATGTGCATTAGTAGTATTTATAGTAATAGTATGTGTATTAGTAGTATTTATAGTAATAGTATGTGTATTAGTAGTATTTATAGGAATAGTATGTGTATTAGTAGTATTTATAGGAATAGTATGTGTATTAGTAGTATTTACAGTAATAGTATGTGTATTAGTAGTATTTATAGGAATCGTATGTGTATTAGTAGTATTTATAGTAATAGTATGTGCATTAGTAATATTTGTAGTAATAGTATGTGTATTAGTAGTATTTATAGTAATAGTATGTGCATTAGTAGTATTTATAGTAATAGTATGTGTATTAGTAGTATTTATAGTAATAGTATGTGCATTAGTAGTATTTATAGGAATAGTATGTGTATTAGTAGTATTTATAGGAATAGTATGTGTATTAGTAGTATTTATAGTAATAGTATGTGCATTAGTAATATTTGTAGTAATAGTATGTGTATTAGTAGTATTTATAGGAATAGTATGTGCATTAGTAGTATTTGTACGAATAGTATGTGTATTAGTAGTATTTATAGTAATAGTATGTGCATTAGTAGTATTTATAGTAATAGTATGTGTATTAGTAGTATTTATAGGAATAGTATGTGTATTAGTAGTATTTATAGGAATAGTATGTGTATTAGTAGTATTTATAGGAATAGTATGTGTATTAGTAGTATTTATAGTAATAGTATGTGCATTAGTAATATTTGTAGTAATAGTATGTGTATTAGTAGTATTTATAGGAATAGTATGTGCATTAGTAGTATTTGTACGAATAGTATGTGTATTAGTAGTATTTATAGTAATAGTATGTGCATTAGTAGTATTTATAGGAATAGTATGTGTATTAGTAGTATTTATAGTAATAGTATGTGTATTAGTAGTATTTATAGGAATAGTATGTGTATTAGTAGTATTTATAGGAATAGTATGTGTATTAGTAGTATTTATAGTAATAGTATGTGTATTAGTAGTATTTATAGGAATAGTATGTGTATTAGTAGTATTTATAGTAATAGTATGTGTATTAGTAATATTTGTAGTAATAGTATGTGTATTAGTAGTATTTATAGGAATAGTATGTGCATTAGTAGTATTTGTACGAATAGTATGTGTATTAGTAGTATTTATAGTAATAGTATGTGCATTAGTAGTATTTATAGTAATAGTATGTGTATTAGTAGTATTTATAGGAATAGTATGTGTATTAGTAGTATTTATAGGAATAGTATGTGTATTAGTAGTATTTATAGTAATAGTATGTGCATTAGTAATATTTGTAGTAATAGTATGTGTATTAGTAGTATTTATAGGAATAGTATGTGCATTAGTAGTATTTGTACGAATAGTATGTGTATTAGTAGTATTTATAGTAATAGTATGTGCATTAGTAGTATTTATAGGAATAGTATGTGTATTAGTAGTATTTATAGTAATAGTATGTGTATTAGTAGTATTTATAGGAATAGTATGTGTATTAGTAGTATTTATAGGAATAGTATGTGTATTAGTAGTATTTATAGTAATAGTATGTGTATTAGTAGTATTTATAGGAATAGTATGTGTATTAGTAGTATTTATAGTAATAGTATGTGCATTAGTAATATTTGTAGTAATAGTATGTGTATTAGTAGTATTTATAGGAATAGTATGTGTATTAGTAGTATTTATAGTAATAGTATGTGTATTAGTAGTATTTATAGTAATAGTATGTGCATTAGTAGTATTTATAGTAATAGTATGTGCATTAGTAGTATTTATAGTAATAGTATGTGTATTAGTAGTATTTATAGTAATAGTATGTGCATTAGTAGTATTTATAGTAATAGTATGTGCATTAGTAGTATTTATAGTAATAGTATGTGTCTCCAGTATTGGACTTTGTGGTGGTATTTGAAACAGTGGATGATCAGAGGAGTCATTCACTGTTGCATTTGTGCCTCAAACCTGTTTGTGTCATTCAAGCTCAGCCTTCAAAGCTCTTAATGCGGGGTGTGTGTGTGTGTGTGTGTGTGTGTGTGTGTGTGTGTAGCCTCTGGACATAGACAGGGTTGATAGATTCACAGCTTCTTCTTTCTGCACTTCCTTCTGGTTCAGTAAAGCGCGTTGGTTTAACAAGTTTGTACCATTCACTGCTCAGAGCCTTAATCCCCCGAGAGGAAACGGAGCTCCATTCAAACAGGCTGTGCACTTCTGCTGGTCTGGGGGGGGGGGGGGGGGG
>NC_043957.1:7544505-7564505 GCF_902148855.1 Sphaeramia orbicularis
CTTCCGACATTATATAGATATGTATAAATATATAATATATAATATATATATATATATATATATACACACACACATACACAGGGTGGGGAAGCAAAATTTACAATGAACATTTAGTTGTTTTTTCTCAGCAGGCAACTACGTCAATTGTTTTGAAAACAAAACACATATTGATGTCATAATCATACCTAACACTATTATCCATACCTTTTCAAAAACTTTTGCCCATATGAGTAATCAGGAAAGCAAGCGTCAAAGAGTGTGTGATTTGCTGAATGCACTCGTCACACCAAAGGAGATTTCAAAAATAGTTGGAGTGTCCATAAAGACTGTTTATAATGGAAAGAAGAGAATGACTATGAGCAAAACTATTACCAGAAAGTCTGGAAGATACTATTAAAGAAGAATGGGAGACGTTGTCACCCCAATATTTGAGGAACACTTGCGCAAGTTTCAGGAAGCGTGTGAAGGCAGTTATTGAGAAAGAAGGAGGACACATAGAATAAAAACATTTTCTAGTATGTACATTTTCTTGTGGCAAATAAATTCTCATGATTTTCAATAATATAATGTGGGGAAGCAAAATTTACAATATTTTGAGGCAGGGATTGAAAGACAGTGTATGACCAATTAGTTTATTAAAAGTCATGAGAATTTATTTGCCACAAGAAAATTGACATCATAGAAAATGTTTTTTTTCTATGTGTCCTCCTTCTTCCTCAATAACTGCCTTCACACGCTTCCTGAAACTTGTGCAAGTGTTCCTCAAATATTCGGGTGACAACTTCTCCCATTCTTCTTTAATAGTATCTTTAAGAAAGTCGACATTGCTGTGTGATGTTCTATTGGTAGCATGTTCTAAAACACCCCAAATAGCAGAATCCAGAGGATTTAGATCCGGGCTGGAAGGCGGCCATAAACATGATTCCCAAAAATTGCTAAAGTTGGATTTGCAGAAATCTTGTATTTTTCTAGCTGTGTGGGCTGGAGCACCATCCTGTGTCCATACATAATTTCCATCTGGGTAGTTTGCTTTTAGCCATGGTAATACCTGGTATCTTGGTTGGATCCTTTAGGATTTGGATTTGAGAGCTTTAATAAAAGCTTTGGTACGTTTTTTGTTGCTTCCTCCACTTCCAGACTGTCTCGTAATAGTTTTGCTCATAGTCATTCTCTTCTTTCCATTATAAACAGTCTTTATGGACACTCCAACTATTTTTGAAATCTCCTTTGGTGTGACGAGTGCATTCTGCAAATCACACACTCTTTGACGTTTGCTTTCCTGATTACTCATATGGGCAAAAGTTTCTGAAAATGTATGGATAATAGTGTTAGGTATGATTATGACATCAATATGCGTTTGGTTTCAAAACAATTGACGTAGTGCCTGCTGAGAAAAAACAACTAAATGTTCATTGTAAATTTTGCTTCCCCACCCTGTATGTGTGTGTGTGTGTGTGTGTGTGTGTGTGTGTGTGTATGTGTGTGTGTGATGGTGATTTGAGGATTTAGTGATTTATTCCGAACGTGCAATGAAATTTAACATATATGCACTAGCAAAACATTCATAATAATACAAATATCCAGAATCATAACAATCTCTGACAGAAGAAAAGCACAATAATTCCATTTACATTTACCCGAAAAGGGGTGGGAAGAAGTGCAACTTATTTAATCCCACCCCCTCTCCCTACAATATTATTAATAATGTATGTCCCTCTTCCTTTTACATTACTCTTTTATATTTATATATCTATTCACACACACACATACGCACATGCATGCACGCACACACACTCATTCATCCATATACACATACATATGTTTATACATACACACAACATACAAATACACATATAATCTTTTACCAGTGGCTTTCTTAGTTGTGCTGGCGAATAAATAAACAAATAATAACTAACTCAAGGAAGGAAATGTGTACGTAAACAACAGTGAACATATGGTGACAATTAATAACCATCATCCCTATATCTTGTGAAAAACATGTTCTTATAAGTGACAGTCCTTGTGCTCCTCCCTCAGTCTATTCCAGACTTTAACACATGTCTATATCTTCAGACATCCAGGTGAGCGGTTAAAATGACATATGTACCATTTGGCTGAACTGTGACTCAAACCCATAACTGAAACAAGAAAAGCAGTCGGAGAGCGCAGACCTCCGCCACGACAGGTCTGCCCCCCCGATCACCACCAAAATTTAATCATTTCTTCCTTGTGTCAGTATCAACATTTCCTGAAAATTTCATGAAACTCCGTCTATAACTTTTTGAGTTATCTTGCTAATAAACAAACAAAGAAACAAACAGCACACATGCAAACACACAAAGCAAAGTGATCACAATACCTCCCGGCAGAGATAATGAATCAACACATACCCAGTCCAGTAGAAAAGCCCAGTCCATAAAACCAGAACCAGGTTGTGTTTGTACACATTAAACCTAACGCAGGACGTTAAATAGGCGTTTTTTGCAGACGTTTTGTCTCGTCTCAGCAGAAAAACAGAAGTGATCTTATTAATATTACTGATAGATGTGTTCCATTGACACTAAACCCAAAGCCTGTTTATTCTCTGCCATGATGAGTCTGAACATCTCAACATGATAAAGGTCCGTATTAGTTGGCCTGTGTTCCGTCCCTTCACAGAGGTCCAACATAAGTCACCAAAGTGTGTAAATATTCCACTGGATTGTCTGAACCGCACACACAGTGACTGGAGTCATTAGGAGGCGAAGGCCCTCGTGGTCCCAGAGGAGCTAATGTTATGTCAGGTAACAGCTTTAATAGAGTTTATAATGAATGACGATAGAATAACAAGCCCGTCCTGTTGATCCTGATGCATAATAATAGGTCTAGATGTTCCATATTCACGGAGCTGCAATAATTGCATTACCAATCTGCTCATTAGCCGACTCCCAGACTAGCCCGGCTCTGGCATTTTAAGTGTAAAAGGATATTCAAATGAGCTGCAGCGGTGCTCCAGACAGCCGGGCCTTTATCTAATACTGTGGCATCCCCACCACGCTGTGTGCCTGCCTTTCAAGGGGAAGATGATACAGCCCATAATCTATCACACAGAATACTAACCACTCTCCCCCAGCAGAGTTGAAGAGGTGAACTATTTCCCCCCAAAGGGATCTTTTCAGTGGGCTTTAATATGGATGAAAACATTCATCTTTTTTTGTGTTGCATGAGGATATGGAGGATATTGATTTGGCAGAAGTGAATGGACAGTCACACGGAGGTTGTCCTCTAAAGCGTCACTGGAGTGGGTTTGACTGCAGCTCAGCCTGAGGACGCTTTAGAATACTGAGCATGTCTGTTTTAAGGCACCGAAGAAGTAAGAGCAATTCAAGCTCCAGAATGAGGCGTGTTTTTTTACACATGTAGACCAGGAGACTTTTATAATCTGGAACCGCTGGTATGACTTCAACAAAAAAAAAAAGGTATGACTTTAACAGGCTCTGTGTTCAGTTCCACAGTCAGAAACACAGATGAACATTCAACCATTCACCATTTGGATCTGTACTGAGGGGGGATATATAAGCACATATATATAAGCACAAATTAAAGATGGAATATACCTACATTATACTGACTATATACAGGATAATATACCTCCACCTACATCTGTCTGGCACCAAAAGGAAGGCCATCAGGTACCAAATGGAAAACAGTCAGGTACCAAAAGGAAGGCCGACAGGTACCAAAGGGAAGGCCATCAGGTACCAAAGGGAAGGCCATCAGGTACTAAAGGGAAGACTGTCAGGTACCAAAGGCAAGGCCGTCAGGTACCAAAGGGAAGGCCATCAGGTACCAAAGGGAAGGCCGACAGGTACCAAAGGGAAGGCCATCAGGTACCAAAGGGAAGGCTGACAGGTACCAAAGGGAAGGCCATCAGGTACCAAAGGGAAGGCCATCAGGTACCAAAGGGAAGACTGTCAGGTACCAAAGGCAAGGCCGTCAGGTACCAAAGGGAAGGCCATCGGGTACCACCGCTGTAGTCAGTCTGAAGTCATGCAGCTCATTAGTCCCATTTCTGTTCCTGAATAAAAGCAGGAGCTAAAAAATAGAGTCATTGATTTCCGCGCTGGCTCAGTCTACTTAATGAATAATTATTTCAAATGAGGATTCAGAAAAGGGCTAAGACACAGTTACTATTTTGTATTCTGCATTGACTTCATTCATTATTTTCTGCTTTTTTCATCTGACTGACAATGCAGCTAAACAAGTGACACAGATCATCCATCAGTGAAACTTCACAGGCCGAGCAGAGGACGTGCTTCAGCTAAATGTCAGACAGAGACATCAGCCAGGACGAGCCAATTAGCGCCTGTCCACCGGTGTCCGTCCACACACTGTGGGTCCTGACGGTCTGTCCACCGGTGTCCGTCCACTGTGGGTCCTGACGGTCTGTCCACCGGTGTCCGTCCACACACTGTGGGTCCTGACGGTCTGTCCACCGGTGTCCGTCCACACACTGTGGGTCCTGACGGTCCTGTCCACCACTGTCCGTCCACACACTGTGGGTCCTGACGGTCATGCACGGTTTTCAGAGTAAACTTTAGGAAAAAAAACAAAACACATGTCCACGTAAACTGCTTTGGTTTATTGAAGTGTGAGGTGGTACTTCGTATTTATAACTATGAGGACCGTGTCTTATTTGGAACATTAATGTATCTGTGGAAATAGGAATAAGTGGATGTGATGTCCATTTAAAATTCAATCCCAGTTTGCATCTGTTCTGTTCCATCTTTGGAACCGTTTCTGTTTAATGTCACCTGTTCAATCAAACCTCAGATGGAAATGTTCCAACACTGCTCTGGACTAAACTATGAGGTTTCAAATGGAGGATTTAAGGTGGCCCAGAACCAAGACCCAAAACCAGGACTCAGAACCAGGACACAGAACCAGGACTTAGAAGCAGGACACAGAACCAGGACTCAGAACCAGGAAACAGAACCGGGACTCAGAACCAGGACACAGAACCAGGACTCAGAACCAGGACACAGAACCAGGAACAGAAATAAACTTTCTACAGTGGAGTACCCCAGAAATAGACTTTTTACAGTGGAGTATCTCCTGAAACAGACTTTTTTTTTTTTTTTTTTAACAGCAGAGTACTCCCTGAAATAGACTTTTTATAGTGGAGTACCCCTGAAATAGACTTTTTACAGCGGAGTACCCTGAAATAAACTTTATACAGTGGAGTACCTGCTGAAACAGACTTTTTGTTTTACAGTGGAGTATCTCCTGAAAAAGACTTTTTAAAGTGGAGTATCTCCTGAAACAGACTTTTTTTTTTTTTTTTTTAACAGCGGAAGTACTCCCTGAATAGACTTTTTATAGTGGAGTACCCCTGAAATAGACTTTTTACAGCGGAGTACCCTGAAATAAACTTTATACAGTGGAGTACCTGCTGAAACAGACTTTTTGTTTTACAGTGGAGTATCTCCTGAAATAGACTTTTACAGCGGAGTACCCTGAAATAGACATTTTACAGCGGAGTAAAACTGTACAGTAGAACTGTATTTTTCTGTGAAAAAAGAAAAAAATTCTTTAAAAAAATTTAAATTTTATGGTTATTCACAGTTACAGTTTTTTTGTATCATTTTACATTTACCATGTAAAATCACAGTCTGTTTTTGTAATTTCATTGATATTTTCCTGTATCTTAAAAATACAGGAAAAATCTGTAAAATAAATAGTGAAAATTCAGTTAAATTACAGATTTTTTTTTACAGTGTATGGTACCCCACTGTGGGAACCCCTGGACTAATGACTGCATCCTTATCGACATTGTTAGATAAAAATAGAGACAGTGAAACAGTTTTAATTGTAGGTGAAAGAACCCTTTGAAGTCCCACACATTTGGATAAAAGATGACCTTTGACCCCATATGCACGTCCATTTGAATTATAGGACGCAGGTTTCTTTGTGCTTTTTATTCATCCATTACATGTAATAGATGGAATGACACTTAATATGACCCTGTTCAGCTTCTCTGAAATTCAATCAAGGACACCTAACAGATTCCTGATCTCCTCATGTGACTGATCATGTGATGACCCCCCCCCCCCCCGCCTCATAGATTCCTGCTCTGGCACTAAAAGCTCAAATGAAGAGGCTTTCTGAAACCAAATAAAGCCGGAAGATTCCTGGGGATCAATAAACTAATTTAAGACACTTAGGAACTCTTTAACTTCCCAGAGTCAGCGTTCAAAGGCAGGATGACAGAGATTCATGAGTTCTTTGTGTTTCGCTAAACTCCTAAAGCCTGGTTGGTTTGAAACAGAAGGGTTTTGGTTTGAACTCTACTGTTGGAGGAGCAACACAAAAATCCAAAAGAATATCTGCACAGAAGTGGGAGGGTCCAGTGGGTGGGTCCAGGGGGTGGGTCCAATGGGCCATGGCTAGGCTAGCACAGCTAACCACATCCTTATAAACCAGTGGGCTGTGGCTAGGCTAACGTGGCTAACCACATCCATTCAAGCCCGTGGGCCATGGCTAGGCTAGCATGGCTAACCACATCCATAGAAACCAGTGGGCTGTGGCTAGGCTAACGTGGCTAACCACATCCATATAAACCAGTGGGCTGTGGCTACGCTAACATGGCTAACTGTATCCATATAAACCAATGGGCCATGGCTAGGCTAGCACGGCTAACCACGTCCATATAAAACAATGGGACACGGCTAGGCTAATGTGGGTAAACTGCATCCATATAAACCAATGGGCCGTAGCTAGGCTAATGTGGCTAACAGTGTCCATATAAACCAATGAGACACGGCTAGGCTAACGCACCTAACAGTGTTCATATAAACCAATGGGTTGTGGCAAGGCTAATACAGCTAACTGTGGCCATATAAACCAATGGGCTGTGGCTAGGCTAATGTGGCTAACCATATTCATATAAACTAGGGCTCACCAGCCCTGGTCCACCTGACGGTCATTATCAGGCTTCTGTAGAACTTGATGCTAGGCTGATCATTTGAATCAGGTGTGTTGGAAGATCTAAAACATGCAGGATTGTAGCTCCAGGGTTGGTGATCCCTGATATAAACCAACTGGTGATGGCTAGGCTAATGCTAACAATAAACTTTTGACTCACCAACTTTGATGATAACACAGTTCACACAGGTGCTCTTCGACACGGCTCGGGTCACAGTAGATGGCTGTCATATCAGTACTTGGACTCTTGCATGTTTTGTCTGTCTTGTGTGTCATTTCCTGTTTTATTTTGTTAATCCTCCTCTTGTGTCATGTCTGGTGTCTTTGCTTCCTCTCCCTGATTGTTTCACCTGTGTTGATTACCTGTCTCCGCCCTGATTTGTTCCACCTGTGTCTCATTGTCTTCCCTCCCTTCTGTGTATATAAGCCCTGTGTTTTCCCCTGTCCTGTGCCAGTTCGTATTCCTTCCTTGTGTTGTGTCTACTTACCAGCGTTTCTCTGAACCTGTTCGTCTGCCTGTCTGTTCGTTCCTGACCCGGATTGTTTCTCGTTGTTCTGAGCCTGCCTGATCCCCTCATCGGTACTTCTGCCTGATTCAGCCACACTGGTTTTCGACCTTTTGCCTGGACTCACGGTTAGTGCTTTTTGCTTTTCCCCCATGTACCGTTGCCTGTTTTTTGGACTTCCCGTGTATGACCTGGTCTGTCCCCTGACACTTCTCTGCTTGTTTCTAGTCGGGTTCCCCTCGTGTGCTCCCGACCCGGGCAGAGAGCTCCCTTTACTGGATTCGGACGTCGTGACGAATCCACACAGACTAACCAGCGAGGATTCATTCAAAAAGCCTTTTTGTGAACTGTTTTTCCTGTCCGTGTTTAATAACACTCATTAACTGTATTCCTGTCTGTGGGTTGTGCATTTGGGTCCAAGTCTTGTGTCTCTGGTTCTAACAATGGCTCCTAAATGTTACAAAGTCTGCACTGAGTATCAACTCACAGAAACGAGTAGAAGAGCTTTTCCTGTGAAGCCCACCGTCTCCTCCAGAGTCCACATCTGAAGGACTGAACCACAGGGGAACACCATTGGGTGTTCCGCGTCATGTGACCACGTGACCTCACTAAATTCTGAGTACCGATTGGCTAGACAGACCCAGGTGACCATCTCACAAGAAGTTGTGGAGATATTGCGAGAGTTTGACAGCAGGTAATATATTCAGGTGGAGGGAGAGAAAATGCCAGACAGACTGGAGTCATCACCAGGGAAACCAGAGGAAAGGCCTGGCTGCACCCACACTCACCCTGGTGTGGACACCACCTAGTGGACCGTCTAGGGTGCACCAGCCCACTGACCCAGCAGCCCACTGACCCAGCGGCCCACTGACCCAGCAGCCCACTGACCCACCAGTCACTTACCCAGCAGCCCACTGACCCAACAGATGGCCCACTGGGAAAACTCCTGATACTCCCGAAGGCCCTGGTTAGGGCCCCCACCTGTCCCCTCCCCTCATTAGGGTTAACTAACCCTAACCCTAATGAGCCCCCCCCCCCCATTCTCCAGGCCTGTACTCATGCAGACCACAGTAGAGGTGGACTGTACTGGTTCTGCAGAACTGACCGTAGACCAGTGGAAGGCGAATCCAACGACCACAAGGACCAATCTGAGTCAGTGATCGCAGACATACAAAGGTTGTTTAGTAGCAGGCAGCACTAATTGAAATCAATGACTAATCTGATGACAGCTGTTAGCCTTTAGGACCTTTAGGCCTCTGAGGATTCCTAAATGGGATTCACAGTGTGGCCTTTCCCTCCTCCACCTCGGCTTTGTGCTGATTCCCACAGCACAGACGCCTAACGAAGCCGTTGAGTGAGATTCCATTGGATCGATAGGAACAGGTGGGTTCTGTTCTGCGCTCATGTCAATAAAACCTGCCTGTGGAGTCCACAGTGGGATGGAGCGGCTCATTCAGCCACTAATGGATTCATTCACAGAGGAAACACAGGTGTCAGATGAGGCTATAGACTGGAATTTATACATCCATGTTCCAGGGCCAGCACAACGCCCTGTCCAGCAAATAGGATTGAACCCAATTTACATGCAATTACACACAGTGCCCTTAAAGGCCCTGTCTAATTAATGGAGAAACGGTAGTTTGATGTGGACTTTAGACCAGAGTGATCGCTTCAGAAACAGGGATGAGACGGTACGATCACACCACGTCAATAACCCATCAGCCCCTGGGGCACGGAAATACATACGGCAATGAGTCAGCACAGACACACTGGCATTGTTTTATCACTCTATTATAGCTCAATTATAGCTCTATTATCACTCTATTATAGCTCTACTATCACTCTATTATAACTCTATTATCACTCTATTATAACTTTATTATCACCCTATTATGGCTCTATTATCACTCTATTATGGCTCTATTATCACTCTATTATAGCTCTATTATCCCTCTATTATAGCTCTATAACAGCTCTATTATCACTCTATTATGGCTCTATTATCACTCTATTATAGCTCTATTATCACTCTATTATAGCTCTATAACAGCTCTATTATCACTCTATTATAGCTCTATTATCACTCTATTATAGCTCTATTATCACTCTATCAGGGCTCTATTATCACTCTATCATCACTCTATTATAGCTCTATAACAGCTCTATTATCACTCTATTATAACCCTATTATCACGCTATTATAGCTCTATTATCACTCTATTATAACTCTATTATCACTCTATTATAGCTCTATTATCACTCTATTATAACTCTATTATCACCCTATTATGGCTCTATTATCACTCTATGATAGCTCTATTGTCACTCTATCATCACTCTATTATAACTCCATAACAGCGCTATTATCACTCTATTATAGCTCTATTATAGCTCTATTATCACTCTATTATAGCTCTATTATCACTCTATTATAACTCTATTATCACTCTATTATAACTTTATTATCACCCTATTATGGCTCTATTATCACTCTATTATGGCTCTATTATCACTCTATTATAGCTCTATTATCACTCTATTATAACTCTATTATAACTCTATTATCACTCTACTATAGCTCTATTATCACTCTGTTATAACTCTATTATCACCCTATTATGGCTCTATTATCACTCTATGATAGCTCTATTGTCACTCTATTATCACTCTATTATAACTGTATAACAGCTCTATTATCACTCTATTATAGCTCTATTATCACTGTATTATAACTCTATTATCACTCAATTATAGCTCTATTATGACTCTATTATGACTCTATTATCACTCTATTATAGCTCTATTATCACTGTATTACAACTCTATTATCACTCTATTATAGCTCTATAACAGCTCTATTATCACTCTATTATAGCTCTATTATCACTCTATTATAGCTCTATTATCACTCTTTTATAGCTCTATTACAGCTCTATTATCACTCTATCATAGCTCTATTATCACTCTATTATCACTCTATTATAGCTCTATTATCACTCTATTATCACTCTATTATCGCTCTATTATAGCTCTATTATCGCTCTATTATAGCTCTATTATCACTCTATTATCACTCTATCATAGCTCTATTATCACTCTATTATCACTCTATTATAGCTCTATTATCACTCTATTATAGCTCTATTACAGCTCTATTATCACTCTATTATAGCTCTATTATCACTCTATTATAGCTCTATTATCACTCTATTATAGCTCTATTATATCTATTTTACATCTCTATTACCTCACTATTTTCTCTCTGTTATATTTCTATTATCAATCTATTATCACTCTACTATCTAGCTATCTAACAGTTAGGGCCTAAAATGGTTAGGGCCTAAAATGGTTGGGGCCTAAAACAGTTAGGACCTAACGGTTAGGGCCTCATGGTTGGGGCCTAAAACATTTAGGGCCTAAAACAGTTAGGGCCTAAAACAGAGCCTAAAACGGTAGGGGCCTAACAGTTGGGGCCTAAAACATTTAGGACCTAATGGTTAGGGCCTAACAGTTAGGGCCTAATGGTTAGGGCCTAAAACGGTAAGGGTCTAAACAGTTAGGACCTAACGGTTAGGGCCTAAAATGGTTAGGGCCTAAAACGGTTAGGGCCTAAAACGTTTGGGACCTAAAATGGTTAGGGCCTAAAATGGTTAGATCCTAAAATGGTTAGGGCCTAAAACGGTTGGGGCCTAAAAGGGTTAGAGCCTAAAAGGGTTAGTACCTAACATGGTTGCAGTATAAAACCATTAGGGCCATGTTTGATGCAGATTCAACGGTCAGATTCATCTTCATTTGGAGACGCTGAACACATGGTTACTGTAGTTTTCCACAAGGTCCTTGGAAAACTCAACTAAAGAGGGTGGGGGGTGGGGGCGGGGGGTGCATTAGCCTATCACAGAGTAAATATCCTCATTTGGAATGTGAAGCGTGTCTGTATTTGAACCAGGCTTTGATTCATGCACAGACACACTCCCTGATCCCGCCCTAATCCCTCCATTGGCTGGGACAAGGACACAGTGACAGTTTAAGACCTGGTCCCTCAGACCCCCTTAAACAGGCCTGTTGACCCAGCACAGCCCAGTCTGGGGGGTTTAGAAGCATGCCTGGAATTCATCAGCTCCAAACAGACAAACCAACAGGGTCAGTAGATTCTCACCCAACCCACATGTTCTCAGAACCGCCACCTGATACGACAGGTGATGTTCCCCCAACCCCAACCCTGACCCCAACCCTGACCCTAACCTCAACTCTAACCCTAACCCTAACCCCAACCCTAACCCTGACCCTGACCCTGACCCCAACCCTGATCCTGACCCCATCCCCAACCCTAACCCCAACCCTAACCCTGACCCCGACCCTGACCCCAACCCTGACCCTAACCTCAACTCTAACCCTAACCCCAACCCTAACCCTGACCCTGACCCCAACCCTGATCCTGACCCCATCCCCAACCCTAACCCCAACCCTGACCCCGACCCTGACCCCAACCCTGACCCTAACCTCAACCCTAACCCTAACCCTAACCCCAACCCTAACCCTGACCCCAACCCTGATCCTGACCCCATCCCCAACCCTAACCCCAAACCTAACCCTGACCCCAACCCTGACCCCGACCCTAACCTCAACTCTAACCTTAACCCCAACCCTAACCCTGACCCTAACCCCAACCCTGACCCCAACCCCGATCCTGACCCCATCCCCAACCCTAACCCCAAACCTAACCCTGACCCCAACCCTGACCCCGACCCTAACCTCAACTCTAACCTTAACCCCAACCCTAACCCTGACCCTAACCCCAACCCTGACCCCAACCCCGATCCTGACCCCATCCCCAACCCTAACCCCAACCCTAACCCTGACCCCAACCCTAACCCCAACCTTAACCCTAACCCTAACAGCTGATATTTTCTATCAGTAACATTTATTTAATGCAGTGAGTTTAAGTTACTCACATACAAATGCAGAAATAAACACCTGTAGCTCCACCCCTTTTATTCAGCGTTAACCCTTTAACATCCACTCCATCCTTCATTCAGTAACAATTCCAACAAACATGTCCATGACCCTGACCCGAAAACAGTCACTTTATATTCACAGGTTTATTTCCATATGGAGCATTAATAAGGCAGAGGAAGTGAGTGTCCTTGAAGGAAAACCTTCATTTAAATGCAAGAAACTGTTAATGAATCATGTGTTTATTACAGGAGGCCGTAGTCTGCAGAAGGTATATGTTGTATTTTCTTTTTTGCTGGTGGACAAATTCCACATTTTCACCGACTCAGCTTCATGCTGTGCACTGAATACAAGAAAGGAACTCAGTCGTTACTTGGACGTGGACCAACAGACTCTCATTTACCATCGAATGTGCACTAAGTATGAACACAACGCACAAGCCTTTATGACAAACAAACACAAACAGCTTTGATTTGATTTCATGGTGACAGATCTGGAGAATACTGCATTTGTGGTCAGTGCTTTTAATCACACACTCAAACTGGAAAAACAAATTCAAACCTACCTTTGCAGAATTTTGCAGTTCCCATGATCTAATGCAGGGGTGTCAAACATGCGTCCTGGGGGCCAAATGCGTCCCCCAAAGGTTCCAATCCGGCCCCTGAGATGAATTTACAAAGTGTAAAAAATTCCACAGTCAAGGCTGTGGAACTCATTTTAGTTCAGGTTCCACATACAGACCAACATGATCTACAGTCAAATAATAACAGCAGAAGAACCGACAAAAAAGGAGGATATCTTGGTTTGATGTGAAAAAAATAATATTACACCATGCCAATAATGACAACTTCAAATTTAACTTTGTTTTAGTGCAAAAAAAATAACATTAAATTATGAAAATATTTACATTTACAAACTATCCTGTAACATTAAAATGTGAATAACTTGAACAAATATGAACAACCTGAAATGTCTAAAGAAAATTAAGCACAATTTGAACTATCTTCTGCCTGTTCCTCAGTGTTTAGTGCAGTGGTTCCAACCTTTTTTACTCCTGACCCCATTTTAACATCACAAATTTCTGGCAACCCCAGACATTCAAAACAGACAACTTTTTTTGGCTAAAATTAATTTGTTTTTGATCATGGAATAGTTTGCTATACTATGTTGCAAATAAACATTAATTTTAGGCAACATTTAGGCTATATAATGTAATTTTTTATTAGTAAGTTTTTTTTTTGTTTTTTTTTAAATTTTTTTTATAAATTATTAGAAATTTCTGGTGACCCCAGACATTCAAAACGGAGACATTTTATTTGTTAAAACTAATTTGTTTTTGATAGTGTGATAGTTGTCTGTAATATGTTGCAAATAAATGTTAATTTTAGGCAACATTTAGATTACATAATGTAAATTTTTATTAGTAAGTTTTAATTTTTTTTCAATTACTAGAAATTTCAGGCGATCCCATTTGAATTCCAGGCGACCCCACATGGGGTCCCGACCCCAAGGTTGAAAAACACTGGTTTAGTGTCTTTGTAGATCTGATCCATAATGCACATGTAGAAATGATAAGTTGAGGCAGAATATTGTTAAAACTGCACTTATTTTTTCTTAAGAAATTTCAGTTTTTCAGGTTATTCACATCTTTTTGTTTGGATAGTTTATAAAAGTAAGTATTTTAATAATTTAATGGGGTTTTTTTGCACTAAAACAACGACAAAAATGTGCAGTTGTCATTATTTCTAGGTTATTCTGTCATTATTTTACTGGTTCGGCCCACTGCAGATCAAATCAGGCTGAATGTGGGAC
The DNA here is from genome assembly GCF_902148855.1 of Sphaeramia orbicularis. Classification (NCBI taxonomy): domain Eukaryota; kingdom Metazoa; phylum Chordata; class Actinopteri; order Kurtiformes; family Apogonidae; genus Sphaeramia; species Sphaeramia orbicularis. The sequence goes on from NC_043957.1 coordinate 7,558,740, forward strand.
CTGAAAGAACAGGAGTTTGAGAACCCTGATCTAAAGGGACACCAGAGTTGTGTGCCTCCTCATGGCTCTGTGAAATTCTACCACCTACCAGAGGTGTGTGTTCCACCTGGCCTGATGTCAGGACTCCTGTGTTTTCACAGCTGGACCTTCAGGAAACCATTCTGCTGCTTTTATCACAGACATATTTATTGGTCATTGGTATTGGACCTTCGCACATGGTGGTCCAGATAATGCACAGATTAACTCTTATCATGACGTTGGTTTGTGTAAAATGTCCAGAATGTTTCCACTGTTAATTTGAATATTGAGTTCCAACCCCAGCCCTGCAGAAGCAACAGATGAAGGAACATTTGGAGGTTTTGTCTGATCAGTGTTTTCTGAGCTTGGACTTAAATATACTAATAGTTTTAATTATCAATCATTGTTCAGATTCTGTCAGATCAAGGTTCTTATCATTAACAAAAACTAACGAAATGACAAAAACTAGAATTGAAAAAACATTTTCGTTAACTGAAATAAATAAAAACTATAATTAAAAGAAAAAAAGGATAACTAACTGAAACTGTATTGTGTGCTTACAAAACTTACTAAAACGGATAAAAATTATGGATAAAATTCCCATCATTTTCGTCTTTGTCAACGTCGGATTGATAGGAAGTTGATTAAGTTTGCTCAAGCAATTTTACCTGGCGGCACCATACGACACTTGACGGTCCATCACTTGTGGTTTCCAGTCGTCTTCTGGTCCCCACTCTACCTGGAAACATGGAGACTAAAGTTGGGAGAAAGCAGCAGAGTCCTGTCTGGGATTTATTTGAATACGACAGAGAAGAAGAGAAAAGATACGACAAAACTAAAATTAATACTAAAACTAAGCATTTAGAAAAAAAAAAAGAAAATTAATAAAAACTAGCAAACCTGCTCTAAAAACTAATTTAAACAAACCGAATTAGAGAAAAAAAAAGTCAAAAGTAAATAAAATTAAACTATAATGAAAAATCCAAAACTATTAGAACCTTGTGTCAAATACAACCTGACAGCTGACGTCTATCGATGTAAAGACAGATGAACGTCAGATGATGGAACAGACACTGCCCATACATTGGTTTCATGTACACATGACTGACACTTTCCCACAGTTTCTGCTGTTCTGCTCAGTTTCATCCATGTCATGAAGTATTGAAAATGCACAGAAATAATGGAAAAAATGAAAGCATGTGCCAAAATGCAGGCCCATCAAACTGCGTCCTATCTGCATTCACGAGATAATGCAGTGTCTTGCTTTGGCCAGAGAGGAGGGAGCAGCAGAAAGGAAGAGGATCCATCCACTAGGACTCAAACAAATGAACAGCTTTGCATGTCATTCGCTGTCCAGGGTGCTGAAGTGTCTGTAATATCAGGAGGGTGCTGTCTCTGTCCAGGGTGAAGTGTCTTTAACATCAGGAGGGTGCTGTCTCTGTCCAGGGTGCTGAAGTGTCTTGAACACCAGGAGGGTGCTGTCTCTGTCCAGGGTGCTGAAGTGTCTTTAACATCAGGAGGGTGCTGTCTCTGTCTAGGGTGCTGAAATGTCTGTGAATCAGGAGGGTGATATCTCTGTCCAGGGTGCTGAAATGTCTGTAATATCAGAGTGTTCTGTCTCTGTCCAAGGTGCTAAAGTGTCTGTAATATCGGGAGCGTGCTGTCTCTGTCCAGGGTGCTGAACTGTATGTACTATTGGGAACATGCAGTCTCTGTCCAGGGTGCTGAAGTATCTGTACTATCAGGAAGGTTCTGTCTCTGTCCAAGGTGCTGAAGTGTCAGTAATACTGGTATGGTGCTATCTCTGTCCAGGGTGCTGAAGACTGTGGCATTCTGAAAACCTTCGGCAGCAGTTACAAACAGTCCCACTCCTCGTTGGATGTTTAGATCTGAAGTGAACAAAGGAGAGCTCTAAAGCTTGTAACAGCTGATGCCTCAAAGCTCATGTGTGTCTTATCTTACCCACGATTCACTGCTGTTGCATTATCAGGTCTAGTCTGATGAAGTTACACCTCCCTCATTGATGAGCAGCTGAAAAGGCCAGTGTGAGTCTTTAAAAGCCTCTCATCTCAGAACCTAGACAAATCATTGCATGGTATTGATCAACAGATTGTACATTTGTATGGTGAAGTGGTGAGTCATTCTTTCATGACCTTTAACATTGTCCTGCTCAGAGGAAGCCCACTACTGATGTTTATAGACAGGCCACCACACATTCCACCTACAGCTCCTACACATTCACACATTTACTGCTGCTCAAAGGCACTTTTACAGCCGCTTGTCTTCCAACACTTCGCTGGGGTTTCAGTTGGATTGAACCAGCTGAATATATTAGCAAAAGTGGCTGAATCAAAACCGTTCATCTCAGTAGAGTCCAGTGGTTTTTTCTCCACTGCCAGGCAACGACTTCAGGTATAAAGGGCCTGATAATACAACACTGAATGGAGTGATACAGGCTGTAAGAACTCCACAATACAAATAAAAACTCAGGTCAGTTGATGAGGTTAATTTTCAGAATGAACATTAATTCATTATTGCTTTACTATCAATAAAAAAAAGTCAGTATAAGGTGGCACAAAAAAAAATGACAAAATATAATAAAACATTAAAAACATGAGGAAAAAGAAGATACACACACACACACACACACATGCATGCACATTTATTTATTTATTTATTTATTTATGTATTTATTTATTTATTTATATGCAACAATCAAGAGACATTAAAAAGATGCAACTATCAAAACAATGTAAAACATGTATGAGATTAAAAATAAATGACATGAGAAATAAAATAACCGAAAACAATGTCAGAACACAACCAGACTTCATACAAACATAAACAAAGAAAACTTTATTTGAACCCAAAAAGAATCATTATATAAGAACATGATAATAATAATAATAATAATAATATGAGGAAGAGACGAAGAGAAATAATAATAATAATAATAATAATAATAATAATAATAATAATAATAATAGTGCTAGCATCAGTATTAGTACTAGTATTAGTATTAATATTTGTATTAGTATTAATATTAGTATTAGAACTTGTATTAATATTAGTATTAGTACTCATATGGTTCTGGTTCCAGTTTTGTTTGTGGACTGTCATCCCAGTTCCAGTTCCGGTGCAGGTTTTGTCTGTGTCTGCTGTGTGCTGGTTGTTCAGATGTTGCTTCTGTTCCTGTTGTGTGTGTGGTTGGTGTTTGTGAACCTCAACCCTGTAAATCCCATAAACCTCTGTGTTGATCTGCCAGAGTCAAAGAGACAGGCTTCAGTTCTGCATTCACCAGCAGGAGATAAGCAAGAGTCTGTCTGTCTGTATGTGTCTGTCTGTATCTGTGTCTGTATGTGTCTGTCTGTATCTGTCTGTCTGTCTGTCTGTATCTGTCTGTCTGTCTGTATCTGTGTCTGTATGTGTCTGTCTGTATCTGTCTGTCTGTCTGTCTGTATGTGTCTGTCTGTCTGTATGTGTCTGTCTGTCTGTACATATGTTGGACAGACCACAGGAGCCTGTGAAGAACAAGCAGCCCTTGGACTGAAGCAGACAAACCAGTGTAAAAGAGAACCACTCTACCCATGGGGGGTAAAGGGTAGATGGAGTGGGGAGGGAGGGGTAAAGGGTAGATGGGGTGGGGAGGTAAAAGGAAGACGGGGTGGGGGGGTAAAGGGTAGATGGAGTGGGGGGGGAAAGGGTAGACAGAGTGGGGGGGGTGAAGGATAGATGGAGTGGGGGAGTACAGGGTAGATGGAGTGGGGGGGGTACAGGGTAGATGGAATGTGGGGGGTAAAGGGTAGACGGAGTGGGGGGGTACAGGGTAGATGGAATGTGGGGGGTAAAGGGTAGACGGAGTGGGGGGGTACAGGGTAGATGGGTGGGGGGGTACAGGGTAGACGGAGTGGGGGGTAAAGGTTAGACAGGTGGGGGGGGGTAGATGGAGTGGGGGGGTACAGGGTAGATGGAGTGGGGGGTACAGGGTAGACTGGGTGGGGGGGTGAAGGGTAGACGGAGTGGGGAGTACAGGGTGGACGGGGTGGGGGGGTACAGGTAGATGGAGTTGGGGGGTACAGGGTAGATGGAGAGTGGGGGGGTAAAGGGTAGACAGAGTGGGGGGGTAAAAGGGTAGACATAGTGGGGGGTACAGGGTAGATGGAGTGTGGGGGGTAAAGGGTAGACGGAGTGGGGGGGTACAGGGTAGATGGGGTGGGGGAGTACAGGGTAGACGGAGTGGGGGGTAAAGGTTAGACAGGTGGGGGGGTAGATGGAGTGGGGGGGGTACAGGGTAGATGGAGTGGGGGGGTACAGGGTAGATGGAGTGGGGGGGTAAAGGTTAGATGGTGGGGCTTCAGCTTGTGTTTGTCTTGAAGGTGTGAAGGGGGTGTCAGATTGGGGGGGCATGATCCCAAAACAGAGCTGCACTTCTGAACTAATCCACCTCGGAGCACTTCAGCTCTGCAACCGCGTCAAACTACGGAGCCACACACACACACACACACACACACACACACACACACACACACACACACACACACCACACACACACACACACAAACGGCTTCATTCGCAGGCGTAAAAACAATAAAAGCGCTGAAATTGGGCGGCGGCGGCGTTGGCCTTAAGGTATAAATGTGTTGAACATAGTGTGTTCTGCTGCAGTTGACGACTGAAGGGAGACTGAGGGAAGTTCAGACGCAGACAGTGAAATAGGTCACGATACGACAGGCGTCACCGGAGAACGCAGCGCAAACATCGGCCCGATCCCGCCTCGAAACCAGTCAATAATGAGTGAACGCTCCCACACAAACGGATCAGTCAGCCCTGCGCTTCCACTGGAGGATTCCATGACACTTATTTCCATTTGACTTTGGTGGATGGTGGCGTTTGTTGGGGTTGTTTTGGGGCGTGCGCAACAGACGCCGGCAGGCATCGGAGGTCGGCGTGGGTGGTTGTTTTGTTGCCAGTGTTTGACTGAAGATGGAAGATGTAGACATCCATCTGAGTTACCCCGCAAAATGAAACACACACAAAGCCTTTTTTTTGTGCCTGTTTTGTTTCATCTCATGGATTTTGTCAGGTTGAAGAGTTGTTGAGTTGTTTCTGGGGGACAGTGTGACGCTGACGTTTTCCGATCACAGGATTCAAAAAAATATCAGATCCTGACGTGAAAGCGCATCAGTGTGGGCTCAGTTTGAAGAAACCGACAACGAGCAGCAGCCAATAAAAGCAACAGAAACATCCAATCCTAATGAACGGTGTGTGTGTGTGTGTGTGTGTGTGTGTGTGTGTGTGTGTGTGTGTGTGTGGTCGTCAGTCTAAGTCCTCATCTACCCTAAGAGACGACCGGAATGTTTAATTCATGTCTTCGTCTGCTGCTGCTGCTGTGGATTTTCCTCGTCCACGGTGAGTCCAGCTCGATGAGCAGAGATGACGCTGCAGTGGAATCTGACAGCAGGGCTTTTGGCTTTAAAATGGCAGCAACCCCCCCCCCCCAACCCCCCCCCCCCCCCACGGGATGTGAAGGAAGCAATCTGTCAAAGCTTCCTCTAAAAATAAACACCACAGAAAAGGCCCCGATATCTTATTTATTTGTCTTTGTGTCAGAGTGTAAGCCCTTTGTCTCCAGAGCTGATGAGGGCGTTGGAACCTGGACATGGACGGACGGACATGGACGGACGGAAAGGAGGACTGAAACACTGCATCGGTGTCCCTGAGTGAGTGCACATGTCGGAGCGCATCACA
>NC_043957.1:7569505-7615252 GCF_902148855.1 Sphaeramia orbicularis
AACCCCACATTACTCCATCTTTAACCCTTCAAGACCCAAACGTCCATCTTTAACCTAAACCATCTACTGATCTAAACTGTTTAATTCCTGTTGATCCATTAATCCTATCAATCCATGTCAATAATTGGTGTAAAACACAGTTCTTCATTTTTTCATGGTCATCAGATATGACCATATTTGGACGTTCAGAGGCTCCGTAGTCACCATGGAAACACCGTCATCTTCTACAACATTGATTCCCCATAAAACCCATGGAGTTGGATCAGTGACAGTGGATGCACACACTGGGTTTATGTTCAGTTAATGACAGATTGGACGGAAAAAGACACCGTTTCCTATTTTTGTTATGATTTCATCCAATATCCTTTGAATTTACTATGTAATCAGTGAAATATAGAGAAACATTTGAATTATATTTAATAAATTTATAGAAAAATACATGATACAGACTCAAAAAAAATTAAAGGACAAGTAATATTATAATAAATGGTGATAAATCACTTAAGGCAGGTTAAATAAAGAGAAACCTTCATGTGAATTACCACAGAAGTACCTCTGGTCCTTCAATGCTAATGCTAATGTAATGGTTGTTAAAGAGCATCCTGGGCGTTGTGTGGCCTCGTCATCCTGGAGTCAGAGTCTTATCAGCGAGGCCACCGGCGTGGGACTGGGATGTGCAACGTCAGCCCGTTCTGACTCAACTGGGAGACTCTAGAACATGCTGACCTCTGAAAAATTGAATTTTCCAGAACAAACCTGGTAATTATCGATTTGGTTTGTAATGACAACAAAGACTGTGTTTTAGTGGCACACTTGACGGAACAATAATTACAGCAGAAAAAAATGTGTAGAAAGATGATTATCATAAAAATAGCACAGGAAAGGGGTTGGGGGAGGGGTGGATGGGGAGGTTAATAGAAAACAGGGTTTGTGGAAACCCACTTTTGTGTCAGTGAAATCATTTATTTGTACGGCAGGTGATAACATTCAGCTCAGCTGACAAACTCATTTCATGTCACGTAAAATTAGCTACAGTTTAAAACACTAAGTGATTTTCTGACGCCAACAGATACTGTACATGAGGTTTCAAAGCCTCCGTCGGAGTCACTTTGAACAATTAAAGATACAAATGTTCACCTTTAACCCTTACAGACCCAAACGTCCACTTTAACCCTTAAAGACCCAAATGCTCACCTTTAACCCTCAAAGACCCAAATGTCCGCCATTAACCCTTAAAGTCACTTTGACCAGTTAAAGCCACAATGTGTTTGACTCTCACACATTCAGTTGTTGGTCCTTTGGAGGCCCAGTTGTCTGTAATTAAAGTTTGAAACAGAACAGAACAGTCCTGTTCTGATGAGCTCTTCTAACGGTTGGATGTCGCGTCCAAAATGGATTCTGTTTGATCCCGGCTCCAGAATACGCCCTCCGCCTCATTTATAACACATGTGATTTAACGCTGTAAAAAACCCACTGGATGGATTCTCTGCAAAGTCAATGAAGTCTTTTCTTTTTCTCTCACATTGCAACTCAACAGCGTCTGTTCTTCAGAACGTGATCCAAAATAAATACGTTGAAGTTCTTTGTGTGTCGATGCTTTAAATGGGAGGTTTATTCATTAAAGACACTTTCCTGCCTGGGCTGAACCGGGTTAAGAGTTAAGGTTCAGGGTTCAGGGTTAGGATTAGGGGTTAGGTCAGTGGTTCCAACCTTTTTTACTCCTGACTCCATTTTAACTTCACGCATTTCTGTCAACATTCAAAATAGAGACATTTGTTTTCTTGCTCAAATTAATGTGTTTTTGATCCTGTAATAATTTTCTATCCTTGGTTTCATATCCAGGTTAGATGACATTAGTCTATATAATGTATATTATTATGGACAGAAGCAGTAAAGCCAGGTGTAGATTACTGCACAAAGGGAGAGTTTTATTTTCCTTGGTCAGGATATGTACAGTCAGTCCAGCTTGGATTTACAAGGAGGACAACAAGTACTGAACAAACAAGAACTGAAACTATGAATTATGAAAGAGCTGCAGCATCTGAAACTGACCACAATGAACATTTGACAGATAAACAGAACCACAGTGCTGCAGTTTCACAACCACAGTTTGGGTGATGTGATAACAGGTTACTGGACTGATGTAATAACAGGTTATTGAAGTGATGTAATAACAGGTTATAGGACTGATGTGATAACAGGTTATTGGACTGATGTAATAACAGGTTATAGGACTGATGTGACAACAGGTTATTGGACTGATGTAATAACAGGTTATTGAACTGATGTAATAACAGGTTATTGGACTGATATAATAACAGGTTATAGGACTGATGTGATAACAGGTTATAGGACTGATATGATAACAGGTTATTGGACTGATGTAATAACATGTTATAGGACTGATGTGGTGACAGGTTACTGGACTGATGTAATAACAGGTTACTGAAGTGATGTAATAACAGCTTATAGGATGACGTGATGACAGGTTATTGAACTGATGTAATAACAGGTTATAGGACTGATGTGAAAACAGGTTATTGGACTGATGTAATAACAGGTTATTGAACTGATGTAATAACAGGTTATAGGACTGATGTGAAAACAGGTTATTGGACTGATGTAATAACAGGTTATTGAACTGATGTAATAACAGGTTATAGGACTGATGTGATAACAGGTTACTGGACTGATGTAATAACAGGTTATAGGACTGATGTGATAACAGGTTACTGGACTGATGTAATAACAGGTTATTGAACTGATGTAATAACAAGTTATAGGACTGATGTGATAACAGGTTATAGGACTGATGTGGTGACAGGTTACTGGACTGATGTAATAACAGGTTATTGAAGTGATGTAATAACAAGTTATAGGACTGATGTAATAACAGCTTATAGGACTGATGTAATAACAGGTTACTGGACTGATGTAATAACAGGTTATAGGACTGATGTGGTGACAGGTGTGGGTATGTGTGTGTGTATATGTGTGTGTATGTGTCTGTGTATGTGTGTGTGTGCGTGCATGTGTGTGTAGGTGTGTGTGCGTGCGTGCATGTGTGTGTAGGTATGTGTGTGTGTAGGTGTGTGTGTGTGTAGGTATGTGTGTATGTGTGTGTGCGCGTGTGGGTATATGTGTGTGTGTGTGTGCATGCGTGTGTGTGTGTGTGCATGCGTGTGTGTGTGTGTGCAGCTCTTCTCAGATCTCACCCACTCCACTGCAGTCTCTCATTCTGTTCTGTGTGTTCCAGGTGAACAGGGCTCTTCTGTGTACAGGCTCTTACTGTGGTTCTTCCTGTGGAGGCCTGAGGACACAGTGGAAGGTGTGATGTGACACATGCAGCCCTGGGGGTCAGTCTGCCAACAGCATAATTAATGGAACATGTCATGTTCAGCTTGTTAACGCTGTGTTTCAAAGTAAAACAAACGAGTGCCGCCACGCAGCGTCCACTTGTGCACTGTCAACATGAATGTGTTCAAGGATTCCTTTGAGATGGAGTAGAGACAAAGGGGCTGGAGTCATGAATAATGGATGTGTGCGGCTGTATGAATGTCATGGTCTGATAGTGTCCTGGACTGGAAGGAGCTGATGCAGGCCTCCTTCTGGGACAACACAGGATTTAAGAACCACCACTACTGCTACCTCTGACCAAATCACATCAGGATGAAGATGTTCACAGTGTGACATGAATGTTCATATTTATTGAACTGGTAACTGTGGTTAGTGTTTACAATCAACTGTCTAATCAGAGCTCAACAGATCAGGGTCATTCAACTAAAAACAGAACATGTCTATGTTTAAAAGGCTCGTCTGTAGCCTGGGTTTCCATCACAGTTTGCACTGCAATTTACAGTTGGGGGGGGGGTCACTGCCCCCTAGTGGTTACTCTCTACTAACCCCCCCCCATCAGTACTGGTCCCACTGTTCTCCTCTTTCAGTTCTTGGTATTTCTCCATCTTCTCCTGTTCTTGCTCCATCTATCTCTACCACTGTCTTCTGATGTTTCTCCTCCTCCACTCTGTCAGGATGGTTGGACATCACCATCTGCTCAGTCTGGATCTGGAAGTCCCACAGGATCTGAACCTGTTTGTTCTGATCACCTTTGGGGGTGTCCCCCATCTGGACCCTGGGACCTCCAGTCTATACTCTGGACTGTCTGAGGGGCTTCTCTACACAGCCTACACCTGGGGTCCAGTCTGGTGTGGTAGACCTACACCCGGGGTCCGGTCCGGTGTGGTAGACCTACACCCGGGGTCTGGTCCAGTGTGGTAGACCTACACCTGGGGTCTAGTCTGGTGTGGTAGACCTACACCTGGGGTCCGGTCCAGTGTGGTAGACCTACACCCGGGGTCTGGTCCAGTGTGGTAGACCTACACCTGGGGTCTAGTCTGGTGTGGTAGACCTACACCTGGGGTCTAGTCTAGACAGGAATTTTGTAAACTGATAGCATACAGGGCCCCGGCTTGGCCTGGGACGACTCATGACTGCTGGTAATCCTGCAGCCTGGACCCAGAACACATGTACAATGTATAATATGTATAATCTATGATATGTACAATCTATAACATGTATGATCTATAACATGTGTGATCTATAGGAGGAAACACGTATACAATACTAAGACTGTGGTCTTTGCTTCATTCCGTCAGTAAAGGGTGATTTTTGATGCTGTCGTCCTCAGGTTTGTGTGACTCCACACACACGCACGCACGCACACACACGCACACATATGCAGGAGTAGAACAGCTGATCTGTCGGTTCTATATAAACTCTATAAACCCTTTGCCTTTTGTGTGTTTGATGACACTCCTGTCTTTTAGATGAATGCTAATATTGAGGGTTCATCACACTAATTAATATCATATGTTGTTAAATGGCACAAACACACTGTAGTCAGGTTTCCATGGTAACACGTTGTTTTAACCATAAGGATTCATAAAGATGGAATTAATATTGAAGTAACACAGGTGTCAGTGTTTTCATAAAACAGGGCTGGAGAGACCACAGTGATATTCACCTGGATGCTCTGGGGGGGTGGAGCCGGGGGGGTGTGTGGGGGGGGGGGGGTCGTGCAGGTACTTGATATGTGGACTGGATGTTTTGGGGCTTTGTGACCTTTGTGCTGATCCGACCACTGCTGTGAATGACAAGTGCATGGATTCTTCTGCAGTGGCTTTGGTTCCTACATTCAGCCCTCTACGGTTAAACTATCTTTTTATCTGTTCATTCATGGAGCACACATGCATGTGTTTGCACAGATTATACATGTTATTGTGTGTGTATTTTCTTCTGTTTTTAGTGTTGTGCTGTGCACATATGTCACGGGTAAAAACGATGCCATGATAGGAATCAAAAGCTGAACAACAACAGAATAAGAGCTGGAAGAACTTCCACAGATGGAAGGTTTCATTTATCTGTTCATACTGATCCAATAGTTTAACAAAGCAATGACAGACAACACAACCATATATATACGTACAACTATATATACACAACTACAACTGTCTGATATACAGTGTAAGTGTTTCAGATCACATGCTCTGAACTGATAAAGGTTTTTGTTATTGGAACCCCTGCACCTCTACCTGGTCCGCAGAAAATTTTCATGAATGAAACCGGTCCGTAGTACAAAAAAGGTTGGGGACCACTGGTGTATACAACCAAATACAGCCAACACACCCAGGGCCGTTTCAAGATATCTGGGGGCCCTAGGCAAGAAAGTAAAGTGAGGCCCCTAATACACGAAGATGTGGTGGTCGAATCACCGAAGAAGAAAAATAAAATCCAGATGCGATTTCCTGTTTTCTGGTGCATTTAATGAGTCATGAATTACTCTGTATTATGTAACAGAGTATCCACCAGAGTGTAGTAAAGGACACAGTGTCTTCAATTAGGCATTGTTGATGGGAATGACACAAATTGTCACTATCAATTGGCGCTGACAGAAATTTAAGCAAAGCACCTGAAAAAGAAGAAGAAGAAAAAAAAAAAAGGCATTTGGTGAGTAGGCTTACTTTTGTCCTTATTCTAGAAGTATATGATTAAAGTGCGGAGGATTTGATAGTAACTTTGCAGGAGAAGAACTTCACTTCCCATAATGCACCTAAATGTAACGTCAGACCTCATCCGGGAAAACTACCTGAGCACATGGTGCAAAGTGTTGTGATGTGTTGATGGGCAAGTGTGGGAAATATAGATAATTACAGAGTTTAAAATGTAGGATTGTGATTACATGGTTCACAGACACCGCCATTCATTTTTTTTGATGATGTATTTGAATATTCTGAATATTTGACAATTTTGAAAAGCGTTGTAATTTCCTAATTATTCTAATTGTTCCTGAACGCCTCATGTATTGTTTACGTGTGCTTTCCTTGAACGTGAAGAAAAAACGCACTGAGGGCACAGAGCTGATGTGAGGGACTTTAACAAATGTTGGACTGAAAATCCAAACTTTTGCTGCAGTCCTACTCTAGTCCTCTTCTGAGCCTAAACCAGCTGACACACAAGGAACAGACGTACTGATGAGACGGACAAACGCAATGGAAAAGGGACATTTTTCTCCTAATGGGATGGACAGATCACCAACGGAAACTGCTAGCTAACCGAAAATGTCCACTGAACTGGATGGATTATTTGTCCAAACTGGATGGGATTCATAGGACCAGACGATTTAGTTTGGAATAAAGTTGTGTGGGTGATGGCAGCAGGAGCAGACCACCGCCCAGAGGAAGTGAAAACACTTCAGTAGGCTTAGCTTTGGCTTTTCAGGACTAAATACTGTCAATGCTGTCGCACTTCGGTCCTCCACATCCAAATTATTTAGCTCCAAAGAAGTTTTGGAACGCTGTCCAACGGTAGAAAAGGGCGATGGAGAAGTTGTGTTTATTCTGTCCTTAAATTCTTCAACAGAACACAGTTGTGTTGTGTGTATGATTAGTTGTTGAACTGAACCTCTCCCTCTCATGCTAACATCTATCTGTGTTTGGTCACTGATGTGAGGGCTTTTGTTCGCACACTTTCAAACATATCACACAGTTGTAGTCTATTTGGAGAAAACAATGGTTTATTTAATACTTACTGCTGTGTCGTTGGCGTTTTTCCTCTTCTTTCTTTTTTGTCTTTTTGCAAACCCTGAAGGGTAGGAGCGCTTCATCATTGCTGTTTTTAAATGCTCGCGCCACCGTGCTCAGTGTGGACAGACCGTTAGTTCCACTGACAGCAAGTGGGGGGTGTGATGGGGGGTGCGCGAGGGTGGACATTTCTACATGACCCTCATAGTGTTTGTCATTGCATAGGGGGAATCCCTCTAGTCTGGGGGGCCCCAGTCACAAAACAGTACAGGAGAGGGTTAGCGCTGCCTCACTGTGGTGGTTAGTTTACAATGGATGGTTTTTAATAAGTTGTACAGATAAATGACCATGCGGCCATCGGGGGCCCTCCTCAGCGAGGGGGCCCTAGGCAACTGCCTACCTTGCCTACGTCATCGCGACGGCTCTGAACACACCCATATATACAACTATATACACACATAATACACAACCCTCAGTTAAAGAAACAAAAAAATCCAAACAAGCACATGGAACAAATGATCTACTGGACCTGATGTGGTGAGGAGACAAAGACGCTGGTTCTTCTGGCATAAGACAAGATGAACTGGCAAAGAAAAAAGGGAGACATGGACAATACACACACACATGCACTAGGTAATGAGAACCAGGTGGAAACAATCAGGCCATGAGAAGACAATCAGACTGACAGGAAGAGCAAGTTACCAGAAACAGAGACAGAAACCATCAACAAAATAAAAGCAGAAGTCACAGGACAAAACCAGAGCTATAATTTACTGATCATGACATGACCAGTTAGTCTGATAAACAGATTATCAATCAGTCTGATTAACAGATTATCAGTCAGTCTGGTTAACAGATTACCAGTTAAACTGATTAACAGATTACCAATCAGTCTGGTTAACAGATTACCAGTGAGTCTGGTTAACAGATTATCAGTTAAACTGATTAACAGATTACCACTCAGTCTGGTTAACAGATTACCAGTTAGTCTGGTTAACAGATTACCAGTCAGTCTGGTTAACAAATTACCAGTTAGTCTGGTTAACAGATTACCAGTCAGTTGGACTAACAGATTACCAGTCAGTCTGGTTAACAGATTACCGGTTGGCCTGTTCAACAGACTATTAGTCGGTCTGATTACCAGATTATCCGTTAGTCTGATTAACAGATTACCAGTCAGTTGGACTGACAGATTACCAGTTAGTCTGGTTAACAGATTACCAGCCAGTCTGGTTAACAGATTACCAGTCAGTCCAGTTTCCAAGAGAACGTTTTCAGTCCAATTATCTACTTACTACACCACATTCAGTTTACTTTCCTAGTAACAGTCATACTATTAGTAAGAAGACAAAGGTGCAGAGGAATAAAACAGACCAAAACAAGTGCCTCAAACCCGGAAGAGGTGATTAGTTTGTCGGATGCAAAAGGAGTGATTTCAGTCGTAATGAGGCTTTTGAGGAGACTCGACTGCAATCATTTTCTTTTTGAATTTGGACAGAAAATGAATCATCCTTATGAGAGTAAAGCATGAGGGTGTTTGTGTCCCGGTAAGGAGGAAACTCTGCTCTGACTGGGGGACATAAATAACCTTGAGTCTCATTGACAGCTTGTTACTCCGTCTTTATTAACAAACGGAGCCTATAAATCATGGCCTTGGAAATGATTAGCTCCACATATGAGCTACAGTAAGTGAGTGTCAGCAATTAAATCAAGAGAATGAGGGAAGAGAGGCACCATACAGAGGGATGGAATCAGTATTGGTATCAATAGGAATATGAGCATCAGTATTACTATTGGTATGAGTATCAGTATCACTATAAGTATTAGTATCAGTCTCAGTATGAGTATCAGTATAAGTATCAGTATTAGTATGAATGTCAGTGTCAGTATCAGTATTAGTATCTGTATCACAATCACTATCAGCATGGGTATCAGTATTAGTATTGGTATGAGTATTAGTATCACTATCAGTATTTGTATTAGTACCAGTATCAGCATCAGTATGAGAATCAGTATCAGTTTCAGCTGCAACAGGGTTGACCCCAGAGGAAACAGCTGATAGGACGTGTGCGCGTGTTAGGAACAGGTTAGTTCTGTGGGTTAATTCAACAGGTTCATTTCTTTCACCAACAGAAGACGTGGACACGTGGCTGTGGCAAGACCCGCCTTCAAACTCCAGCCTTCATCAGGTTCATCTGTAGGTTTGAGACCAGCTGATGCTGATGCAGCGTTCAAGGTAGGGATGGGAATCGATAAGAATTTAGTGATTCTGATTTCATTATCGATTTTGCTTATTGAACCCATTCCTTATCGATTCTCATTGGGTGAGGGAATAAAAGAGTACAAATGGGTGTGTTTGCATTAACTGTCTTTTATATTTCCATCTGCACAGAAAAGATACATCCAGTATGGACAAATAATAATAACAGATGATGCCGGGCCCAGTTTAGGGGGGGGGGCGTACAGTGAAAGTGAAACTACAGGTGCTTACTAATTTCTCTATTGCTGCATTTCCACTATGTGGAACCAGTTCAACTTTGCTCGTCTCCCATTGTTGTGCACCTCATTTCCTTTCCCCTACCTTCAGAAACTTGTATTTGAGGGGGTACAATGAACCGGTACTGAGCCCAGATGATGGCCTGGTGTTCACTCTGCAGCTAGATTCACAAGCGTCAATAAGTAGAGAATGGAATGAATCATATGTGGACAAATGTTTGAACAGATTGGAAGGATTCCATCCTTTAGAAGAAATGGAAGCTCTGACAGTGTTCAACTGGACCTGGTGTGGTCTGTTTAGATTGTTTTCTGCCTCAACACCATGTTGGCTACGTTCTGACCAAAACAATGCAGCGTACATTTGATGTCATCGCACATGTGCAACGAAGGTGGAATCGATAAGCAGAATTGTTAAGCCGGCAGGCAAACGATTCCAAGGAATCAAGCTACTGGGATCCAGTTCTCAAAAAGAACCGGTTCTCGATTCCCATCCCTAGTTCCAGGGTTCAACCAGCTGACAGGACAGAACCACAGAACTCTGCACTTCACCCACACAATTTGGCAACACAGTAACAGGATCCATTCTAAATACAGTAATAGACGTTGAAGTCATATTTAAAAATGTTAAAGAACAAGTCTGTCCCTTAAACATCTGAGGGTCAGTGATGCTTGACAGGTTCTTATTGTCTGTGTTTTTCACTTCCATACAACATATTTCATCTTTATACCGTCAGTTAAACCCTAATGCTGTATATTTAACATGTTTTCCTGCCATCGGAGTCCCTGGGCTGTTCTGACAGATTAGAGGATGACTAAAACAGTGTGGATGATCCAAATACGACACACTTGCAGCCTCTTCTGGCTTTGCATATTCATTATTCGGAGCTGCTATAGTGCAGTGTTGTCACCCCTGAAACTTGGATAAGTGCACTGATTGGCTGCTCTGCCTCCCATATGCTCCCACTAATGAGGTCAGACCCAGTCTCACACTTTCCTCAAGTGGTCCAGCTGCCTTCTAATAAGGCTCCATGTTTGTGTATGCTAACGAGCCCACTGCTAATCATCTCATTTACAGACCTGCCAACATCTCAGCCCCTCTCAGATAGTCCACTCTCCATGTATCACCATTTGTCTCCATATGAGTATGAATGTTTAAATGTGACCTGTGGAACACGACAGGAGGGAAAGGCTGAGCAAATGTCAGGGTTTTCAGGCAGGAGGGGAGGTGGTATTGGGGGGTCTTAAGACATGAAAGAAACTGACAGAATCTACCGATTTATGGCACGCCTTTTTCAAACCAAACTCCCTATTGTGTCATTAAAACACTTGTCATCTCCAACTGTGTCAGGACATGTCCATTACTTTGGAAGCAGATCATCAACTACTTCTGGTCTTCAGCAATGATAGATAAAATGTAAAAAACAATAAATGTGCAAATGTAATAATAAAAAAAACCTAATTCCTGTAAAAGCTAATAAAGGACATGGAGGGCGTCAGTAGTTGGTCCCATTTACAATGATCTATGTGACCGATCAGGCAGATTTATGCGCAACAGCGTGTTGGACAAGGGCTTTGTCTGGGTTCATCAACGCTATTAGACACTTTAATCCCACTGTCCCACTGTCCCCGAGACATAGATGTCATTTTCAGCACATAATGGCTTCCCACTGACCTGGAAAGGACAACTTTAATTTTAAATGACATGGATTGATTGATTTATATTTATTTATTACGCACATCATAAAACAGCAAGAAAAAAACAACAACATACAACAAGTAACATCATTGTGCAGGAGAGGTTAGAAGCCAAAAAAGGCTTATATGAATACCTCTCCGGAAATGAACAATACACAGAGAAAAAAAAAGGAGAAAAAAAAGAAAAAAGAATTAAAAAATACAATATAACTGAATTAATAAAGTAAAAACAATAAAAATGCAAATCACATTACAAATCATCAAATCAAATGATATACAGCCTTACATTTTTTCATGAATTAGAGTCCTTTTCAGATGCCATCCATCCATCCATCCATCCATCCATCCATCCATCCATCCATCCATCCATCCATCCATCATCTTCCAGTTCTTCCGGGGCCAGGTCGCCGGGGTAACAGTCTAAGCAGGGATGCCCAGACTTCCCTCTCCTCAGACTCCTCCTCCTGCTCTTCTGGGGGGATGCTGAGGTGTTCCCAGTCCAGCCCACAGACATAGTTTCTCCAGGGTGTCCTAGGTCTTCCCTGAGGCCTCCTCCCAGTGGGACATGCCCGGAACACCTCCCCATGGAGGCGTTCAGGAGGCATCCAAAACAGATGCCCGATCCACCTCAGCTGGCCCCTCTGGATGTGGAGGAGCAGGGGCTCTACTCTGAGCTCCTCCCTGGTGACTGAGCTCCTCCCCCTATCCTAAGGGTGCGCCCAGACACCCTACGGAGGAAACTCATTCGACCGCTTGTATCTGGGATCTTGTCCTTTTGGTCCTGACCCAAAGCTCATGACCGTAGTTGAGGGTAGGAATGTAGACTGACCAGTAAATCGAGAGCTTCTCCTTTCGGCTCAGCTCCTTCTTCACCACAACCGACCGATACAACGACCGCATCACTGCAGATGCTGCACCGATCCACCTGTCAATCTGACGCTCCATCCTTCCCTCACTCGTGAACAAGACCCCAAGATACTTGAACTCCTCCATTTTTCAGATGCTTTTTTTTCCCCCCAACCTTTGTTTATTTGGAGTTTTATAGAAACTGGGCAATACAAACACTGTATCATATGTGACATCATTTGAAAATAAATTGTTGCACAATTTCCTTTTTTTTTTTTTTTACATGCAAACAAACCCAAGAACAAGAACAACAAGTACACCAACCTTCTCCATTAACAAAAACAAACAAACAAACAAACAAAAAACAAACAAAACAAAGCACACACACACACACACACACACAAAAAAGCCAAAAAAACTAAACAAACGATAAAAAGGTCTTGAAAGGTTCACATTTAGAATATTGGTGCGTTATGTGTTACACAAGGTGCATTACTGAATAGAAAAAACAAGAAGAGGACCAGGTGGAAAAATTACCATAAAGGTCAATCTGGAACAAGGGGAAATTTGTTTTCCTGACTCGCTGAAACAAAGGATTCCAGATTGTGAAAATTTATCAGCAGAGGCATAAAGTGTCATTCTAACTTTTTTCCAATTTGAGAAAATACAGGACGTCTCTGAGCCAGTGAATAAAGGAATGCTTTTTAAACAATGATAAGAGGATGTTGATTGAAGTTCAGGTCGTAGATTATTCCACAGATTTGGTCTACAACATTTCAGAAAATACTGACCGCCAGAAGTTCGGCAGTACGGAAGATCAAATTTAATCGAAAATCGTGTAGGATAATTGTGAATAACAGAGGACAACATAAAGAAATTCTGAAAAACTTTGGGAAGAATATGAGTTAAGTGACCATATTTGTACATGAGGACACAAGTCTGGTAAACGTTCACATCAAAAACTGTGAGAAGTTAGAATTTTTGAAAAGAGGAGCAGATTTCAATTTTCCAATTAGTATTTCATTAATTGTGTGTGGATGTCTTTGATTTTCAGTTTCGGACAGATGTTGTCAAATGGCTGTGACTCCGTTGACCCTGACCTCAGGCTAATGCTGGGACTAAAGCTGCGTTCCAGGCCAGTTTTGGAACCTGTAAGTTACGACTTCAAACCACGACTCATGACTTGTAACGTTCCAGGCAAGTCACGCCAAATTGCCTGAGTGCAAGGAATTGTGGGAGTTAGATTGTAAACAAACCAGCATGGTGGGACCGTACGTTATGTTCATTTATAGTCATTTCTATCCCAGAGGTGTTTGTTCTTTGCTTATTTGAGGGAAACAGAGGAGGAAAAATGGCGTATAAGGCAGAGAAGCTGTTGTAGCTTTTATGTTATTTGTATATTTGGATTCGTATTTAGTATTAATTTAATCTTGCACTCATTGGACTGAAAAGTAGCTAACACTAGAGCAGCAGCTGATTATGCAGAACATTTGCAGATAAATAACGTCAGAACAATACCTTGTTTTAATGAACAATCAACATAAACACCACATCCATGGGGGGGGGCGCCCATTGCTACGTGACATCAGAACTCAGAACTGGGAGAACATGGATCTAGTGCGAGTTCACGGGTGGGAAGTCACAGGTTTGACTGACATTCCAGAGCGTTTTCACCGGTAGAAGGCTGGAAAAACAGGAGTTACAGGTGGACTGGAATGCAGCATAAAGCCGGACTTGAGCCCTGCTTCACCTCCTGAACCGCCATCACTCAACATTAATGCTGTGACTGACGGATGAGTGATGGCAACAAAAAGTCCCTCCAACACAAATCTCACCTGTGTCGGTGGCGTTGGTCTGACCTGACTTCTGTTCAAGCCCTAAACCATGGAACTGTGTTACTTTGACAACAATTGTATTGACATTTGTCAAAGTTGTGTGTGATAAAGTGATTTAAAAGCCTTAGCGTAAGCATGTTTCCTCTGTCGTCTGACTGGTGGAAAAAAAGGCAAATGCAGCAGGTCATTGAACTGTTGAAACAAACGCTGATTCAGCAGAACTCCAGTTAGAACACAGCAAGAAAAAAACACAAACAGTCTTTGGCCACATTCAGAAGGTGAAATAGAATCTACTCCATTCAGTCACATCATGATATAATGAACAGTTTCAGCAGATTTTACACTAAAGGTGTTTTATTCTGAGACTTTTTTGCACTTTGAGATTCTTTTAAAAGGCTCTAAACGAGGAATGATGTGGTTGAATACGTTTAAGTCAGTTTCACTATATATATATATATATATATATATATATATATATATATATATATATATATATATATATTGTTGGTACCTGGTCTATATTTGTCCTGCTTGGTACCTGGTCTGTATCTGTCCTGGTTGGTACCTGGTCTGTATCTGTCCTACTTGGTACCTGGTCTATATTTGTCCTGCTTGGTACCTGGTCTGTATCTGTCCTGGTTGGTACCTGGTCTGTATTTGTCCTGGTTGGTACCTGGTCTGTATCTGTCCTGGTTGGTATCTGGTCTATATTTGTCCTGCTTGGACTAAGTATCTGTGCTCAAACTCTGACTTCAGCACATTTCTTTGGTTGCCTCATTATTTAATAACAGTGAAATTGTAGCTCTTATTGTTCCATTCAGAACTCCGGCGGTGACAAAGGAACGTGACAGTTCAGGTCTAATCTTACAGTGAAAAAGCGCAGCGGGCCATCTCGTGTTAGGAACCTCATTTCCTTTGTGCTCTCTGAATCAACTCCCAAATCTATTTAATTAAATCATGTATAATTCAGAACACAATTACAGCCCCACGTGTTTGTAGCAGACACTAGTGCTGTAGTCGGCATTCCGCTGCGTACAAAGGCAACGCATGCAGGAACTGCCCCGGCAGCACATACACTTTTCATTACATCAGTAATGAAGCTGCAAATGTCTGTGGGACGAACGAGCAGCGACAGCGACGAGCGATGAGCGACCAGGACACAAAGAGCAGCGGCAGTTTGGGTGGAAAGAGTCCCAACGGCAGGAAAGACTGGACACACACAAGGATGGAAGACCCACAGACCCACCGACACAAACACACACACACACACACACATATATATTAGGCCTGTAACAGTCCACATACCGAACCGACCCGTTTCAGTACACACCTGTTGGGTCCACAGTTGTACTGAAACAGCACAGTACGAGAAAAAGAAAAAGGAACTAGAGACGTTGTTCGATGCGGAACTTTAAATCCACGCAAGTTCCACACGGACATATTGACACATTGACCTGAAATATGAAATAGCAGCTGATATAAGGTTAAAAACAACAAATCTGATGTGAACCTGGAAGGAAGAGACTGAAGGCCCTCCACCATCATTACAGTCCTGTTTGGATCAGTTCAGGTTCAGGTCAAAGACAACAATGAGGAAAATATTTTTGGTCCCCACAGCGTGAGTGGGGACCCACGTCCATGATGCTGTACCCACAATGGGATAAAGACAAGTACACACATACACACACCTAAACAGTTTATTCTCTGTCCTAAATAAATAATTAGATTAATTTTATTGTCAGTGTTTCTCTTCTGTTTGTTTAAACAGAATACCAGTTTACTCTCTTGTTAATGTTGCTCTTCATGTGAATTTTTTTGTTGTTGTTGTTTGTTGACTGACAGATGACAGACTGACTGAATGATTTTATAACTGACGGAACTGTGATTAAAATTTTGTTCTTTGGTCAAAACTACCTTTCAGGGCAAAGTGCAATACTAATGTTTCAAATACATTTAATAATATTTTATTTATTTATTTTCTGTTTGATTTATAGCAGCGGAATCATATTATTCCTGTTTTTCTATATTATATTGTCTCCAAAAATTTGGGGGAAAATGTTAAAAAATTCATAATAAATGCATTAAAGACATTTAGAGGGGTTTTCTTTTGTTCTGTACTGAACCAAAAAAAAAAAAAAAGAACTGTAGATTTGAAAACCAAAAACGAACCGAACCAAAAATTTTGTGTACCATTACAGGCCTAATACATATATATATATATAATATATATATATCTATATATATATATATATATATCTATATATATATATATATATATATATATATATACAGGGTGGGGAAGAAAAATTTACAATATTTTGAGGCAGGGATTGAAAGACAGTGTATGACCAATTAGTTTATTGAAAGTCATGAGAATTTATTTGCCACAAGAAAATTTACATAATAGAAAATGTTTTCATTCTGTGTCCTTCTTTCTCAATAACTGCCTTCACACGCTTCCTGAAACTTGTGCAAGTGTTCCTCAAATATTCGGGTGACAACTTCTCCATTCTTCTTTAAAGGTCCTGTATTATGCTATTTTTTCAGTCACGTCATATAGGTCTCAGAAGCCCAAAACATAGTATTTAAGTTTGTTCGCCCCCAAAATCATCCTTTTTTCGGAGTTTCAGCGGTTTCGAAAAACGTCCTCTCTCACCAGGCCCTCCTCAGAACAGGCCGTTTCTGGGCCTGCTTCCGGGTATGCAAATGAACGCTATCTGTCCACGCCCACTCCCCCTCCCCTCTCTGGGAGAGGACGCGGCTTCCGCTAGCGGTACTACGCGCTAATGTTGACTGTGAAGCCATGGCTCTCGTCGTCTCCAATACACATGTCTCAGACAGAACGTCTTTCCAAACACTGGCTTTCTTTGCCTTGAGCGTGATTGAGCCCGACGGAAAACGGCGGTGTTGTGTTGGTTCATGGACCTGACATGGAAAGACGCCTGCCGCCACTAATGCAGGCAGCTACTAACAAGCTTGATGCTAACTATACTGATGCCCACCACAAAAGGCCCCGTGTTCAAAGTAGTTCTGTTGAATGTCTCTTGATATTATCAGCTCTTGCATGTTAACGGGGACGCAAACGTTAGCAGCAGTAACTGAGCTATGTTAGCTGCCATGCTAACATTAGACGTACACATCAACACCCACCAGCTTATCCGTAATGTAGGGTTATGCAGTAAAGATACAAAAAAATGATAAGAACTTACATCTCCCACACTTGTACTTGGGTCACGAAGCGTTGGTACTGCGTCCTTCTGGATTCGGAGTCTTTGTGCTAAGCCGCAGCTGTATGGGCCCATGTTAAAAAACACTCGTCCGTGAAATGCCGGGGACACACATACAAGCGTTTGGGAATGTTGTTTGGTACATGACCATCACAGATAGAATCCAGACACTTTTTACGGAGAGGCTCGGAAGTGGGGAGCAAAAATAAACTATCGTGTTGGTGTGTGCAGCCAACAACACCACAACTTGCGTGTCTCGCCTTCGCCATGTTTGTTGTCAAAGAGGTACTTTGCCAGGGCGGGGCTCGCTTTGCGAGGGTGGGGGCACAGTCAGGGGGAGGAGTTAAATCCGTTTATGTCGTCATAAACGGAGCCAACTCAAACTCGGCCGTTTGAGCAGGCATTTTCACAAACTGTGGTGTAGCAAGGCAGGGAGGAAACAGACAGTTTTCATATTCTAACCTCATAATGTGGCTACTGCAACACACACTACTGTAAGAAAACTGTCACAAAGTCAGATTTGCATAATACGGGACCTTTAATAGTATCTTCCAGACTTTCTCGTAATAGTTTTGCTCATAGTCATTCTCTTCTTTCCATTATAAACAGTCTTTATGGACACTCCAACTATTTTTGAAATCTCCTTTGGTGTGACGAGTGCATTCAGCAAATCACACACTCTTGACGTTTGCTTTCCTGATTACTCATATGGGCAAAAGTTTCTGAAAAGGTATGGATAATAGTGTTAGGTATGATTATGACATCAATATATGTTTGGTTTCAAAACAATTGACCGTAGTGCTGCTGAGAAAAAACAACTAAATGTTCATTGTAAATTTTGCTTCCCCACCCTGTATATATATATATATATATATATACATATATATATATTGTATATATATATATATATATATATACATATATACACACACACACACACACACACACACATATATATATATATATATAATATATATATATATATATATATATATATATATAATATATATATATATGTACACACATAGAAATCCCCCCTGGTTATTAGATTGAAATGCGTGTTGTTCCTAACTGGCTCCTGTTTGGACTCGTCTTAAATCTGCTGCAGTCTGAACCTGAGGAAACTGAAAAAACAAAAACAGCCTGAGCTTCTACTGTCCACAATCAAACAACAACATTTCAACTTCACCACTTTCTTTACTCATTTACATTTTCCATCCCATCCCTTTTTTTCCTCCTGATTTTGGGGATAAAGACGAGAAACCCAATTAATTGATGAATAATAATGAGGTTGTTTCAGCTGGGTTTGTGCTCGGCCCTTGTCGTTCTCCTTAATCTTCCTTTCTTTCACACCTTTTCCTGTGATGGGCTGCAGGAGAACCTCAGCTGATGAGCTGCAATGATGATGATGCGACCTTTGCCACATGTGAGTAGATGAATCAGAGACCATCAGAGTCGGGGTGACCCTCATTTGCCCCCCCTCCCTCCGCCGTCCCCTAACAGAACAGCTGATGCCCAAGGTATCTGCAGCCTAATGTGATTCCAGTTCTACACCTGCACACAATAGCACAGGGAAAATGAGGCCGTTCTCACAAATGGCCGTGTAGGTTGGCAGAGCGCTCTTCCTCTAGTCAGCGGCATTTTGTCAAATTCAGATTGAATCGACGCTGTTGTGCTCACACAGGCGATTAGGGAAAATAGGCTGCGGTTGAGCATGTGGCGGTGGAAGCGCTCTATAGAACCACTGTCTGGGATTGGACTCATAAGCCTTAAAGGTTATGTGACTCTTCAAATTAATGGCGAATCTGTATGAAAGTATGCCAGCTATGGGAGCACTGCTGCCTCCACAAGAGTGACAACCGTTTCATTTCAGATACGCAGGATATTTCCAGCCACTTGATTTATTGTAAAACAAACAGAGCAGCAAGAAAACCTCGACAAGAACTTAATCCATGGAACGTAACTCCTGCTGTTCTGGTTCACAGCTGCCACTGTCGTATATGCTTTTTATCCTTCTGTCCAAAATAATGAGAAGTCGCTGCATAATGTACATTTGGAGCTCTTTCTGCATTTCCAGTGCCAACACATTCATTTTTCACACCATGGTGGATCCAGCCGCTGCCACAGTCTGAATGTGAGTCCTTCTGTGTTTGAGGAACCGTGCTGATGCAGCCCCAGTGGTCTGATGGGAACCCCAGCTAGGGATGGAACGATTACCGGTATAACGATAAACGGCGGTAAAATTGCAAACCGTTAGTATTACCATTTAAATTCTAATTATCATGATAACCGTGTTTGATTACCGCACTTTCCGGACAAAACCCGTGTGTAAAGATCTGCTTTTATATCAGACATTTGAGTAGAGTTTTAATTTATTACAATTTTAATTGTATATACCTAGTATTTGGAACCAGTATTCACTTTTAATGTCTCTGAAAGGTTCATTAAGCATCTGTGTGTTATTTATGCCATAAATTATATACATTTTTCAAATCGGATTTTTAAATATTTTTTGTGTGTGTTTTTTGTCCTTTTATGTTTTTATAGTAGGTTAAAGTGAAAAAAATAATAGACAGATGATATAGATGAAGTTGTGCTGAAAAAAAAAAGATCCCAAACATGGGTATAGTAAAATTTGTTTATATAGTATATAAAGGCAAAATCAAAAGGACTGAAAAATGGCCAAAATAGGCTCAGACCACTAAGGGTTAATATTTGAATGTCTCTGCAACAGAAGGTACATTGTGTCAATTATTTTATTTGGGTTTTTTTGTGGGGTTTTTTTTGTGGGTTTTTTTTCCAAAATACAACTTGATTAAATTATTTCAGTGTGTGTGTTAGCACTTTTTGAACATTCTGAGCACAATTTCAACAATGCCACGATAATAATGATAACCGTGATAATTTTGGTCACAATCAGGGGCGGCACCAAGAGGGGGCATGGGGGGGCAAATGCCCCCCCAGTCACAACCTTTGCCCCCCCCAGTTGCCCCCCCACCCAGATTTGGGCAAATCTTTGGGAAAATTCAGGCTACGAAGAAATATGAAAAATCTGTCAATGAATGCGTACATAACACATTTTGATACACTTATAATACAACCAGGCAGACAGCCCCCCCCCCCATGCACACATCTATAGAGGGTTCTCTCAAAGGTCAGCTGGTCACTGTCCAAAGCCCCACTGCTGCCTGCTTGTGGGTGCTGCTTATCAGTTGTGTGGTGACAGCTTACAATGACCAGGCTTACACTGTGTCTTCATATACCAGCTCAGGACCTGTGTGACAGAGGTGACCTCCAAGAGGTCAGAAGAACCAGCACTGTGGCTGGAGCAGTTTTACTGTCCTCACCCAGCAGAAATCCAATGTTTTCTATACAAGCTCTGGATATAGGTATGTACACACACACACACACACACACACACAACACAACAATATATATATATATATATATATATATATATATATATATATATATATATATATATATATTGCAGCCGCTAAAGCGCAAAGCGTTAATTTTGCGCTATGCACAAAATTTTTTTGTCTGCCCCCCCAACATTTTCTTTGCCCTCCAGTTTCCCCCTACTTTTAAAATCCTGGTGCCGCCACTGGTCACAATAACCGTGATATGAAATTTTCATATGGCTACGTTCCTAACCCCAGCCCATAGAACTATTTCTGTTCTGGACTGTAGAACCCATGGGCATTTTTAGCCCATTTTTGGGGGTGCTGAAGTGCCCCTAAATTGATTCTCAGCACCCCTAAAATATTTGAAGGTTGCTGAAATTTTACTTTTTTCTTGTTTACTTTATGTCCATTCTTAACATGCTAGAAAAATGTCAAAACCATATGCAGTACATGGTTGAAACGTAATATTTCAACAACAAAAATACAGCACCCCCCACCCATCTAGTCTTGAAAATGGTTTGATCCACTACACACTGAGAAGCTGCTGTTGTGTCTGTGCATGTGTTCATATTAAAGACAAGGTGATACTGTCTTTATCTGACTGGATGAGCATTAATTCCTATTGTGTGTGTGTGTGTGTGTGTGTGTGCAGACAGGAACATCTGATTGTTTTTAAAAAAAAAAAAAAAAAAAAGAACCAGATTTAGTTAAGAGTGTTAGATCAACTTGTGTAACCTCATTTTCCACAGCAACCACATACTCTGTTACAATGATGTTGTCAGGTGAATAAATGTACCAGTTTATATTTCTTATTAGATATAAAACAGTTGTTTGATTGTTCGCCTTTGGTTAAAGAACAAAGAGAGAGAGGAGAGAAGAGACACTGAACATATACACTGGTCTACAGTTTATTAGAAATAATCTGCCTCATATTAAATCTGCTAAATGTTACATATTTTAATCAGATTAATTGGAAAACAAATGACAAAAGTGCTGCTTTGCTGATGTTTTGATGGTATATGATAAAGTGTTATCCCACCAGTGGCAGCTGCTCGTCTTTCAGACAGGGGAAGCTCATTGTCGGCTTACATCAAAAAAATTGTTGGGTTATTTAAACATTCCATTCCTCCATTCCATTAGCATTGTCTGCCATCATGTGCATCTTGCTCGATAGTGAGTTCACTCCGACCTAGCAAACAGTATGATTGATTTAACTATCTACAAAATGATATTAAACTCAGGCAAGAAATGATTAAATTATGTAACTGGAACAAGAAAACATTGAAGTTATGTTAAATTGAAACAAGGAAGTACAATAAGTGTGTTTTATTTACAGCGCAAGAAATGAACAAGTAATGTGGTAGTGGTTTCTCTCTTTCACAGCAGAATGTGTGACGTATTAAACTGAACTGTGTCAGTGAAGGAGTAGATCTCAAAATAGCTGTCAATCAAACCGGATTCAGCCTTTTGCCCGATCCTCCAATCAGCACGTGGAAGCACAGCGTCCAGCCCGGCCGAGCTCCGCCCACAGCTCCATTCACCCCTAAGACACCAGAGCGTCCGGGGGCGGGACAACATCGTGGCATTTATCCAATTACTGTCCAGTTTTGAGGCAGTGAATAAAACAGTTCACTCAGTCCCATTGAAGTGCATGGACGCTGAGCGTCTACGGACAAATGCACTGAGCAGAGATCGAATGAGGAAACAGAGACACGGGAATGGAGGAGAAGTGAAACAACATCCAGTCTGATGATTCGTGATAAAGCTGATTCTGAACGAACTCACCTGTGAGATGAACGTGTTCTAACACATTTGTAGTTAATGAAATGTCAACACAACCGAACAGATTTGACCATTAATTTGAGTCATTTTAGGGGAAGCCGGCTCCACTGCAGTCTGAGAGAAATCGCCTCTGCATTCCACATATGTATTGGTTTATCAGGTTTGATCAGATTTAATGGTTTAGTCACAGAGGTTCTCATACCCATAAAATGTTATGCTTTTCTTTCACAAATGTGGGAACGATGGTCTGAAATTGCATTAAATGTACAAAACAATGAAATTCTCTTGCCTGGGCAGCCAGCACTCTGGGTGCTCAGCCCCCCGAACCTCTGATCCTAGAATGGCCCCTGGTAGAACCCTTTCTGTTCTGGACAGTAGAACCCTTTCTGTTCTGGACAGTAGAACCCTTTCTGTTCTGGACAGTAGAACCCTTCTTATCCTTTATTCGTTTGCTTGTATCCAGTCCTTCTATGTTTTGTGGAACTGTGCTAATGCAGCCCCAGTGGTCTGATGGGACCCCAGCCCCATTACTAACAATACACCGGGTGTGTGACGAGCAGCAACGACTTGGAAGCTGCCTGTGAAAACAGTTATTTTCCCATTAACCGATCCAGCGCATTATCAACCCAAAGCTGGCTGTGCTCCGACGAACGCGCCATCAAACATCTGCAGAAGAAACAATACAATATAGAAGCCATCTGGAACCAGAACGCAGGAGAATAGATATGATTAACACCAACACAACCAGACGGCAAAGTGTTAGATTGCTGTTCGACAAGCACATAATCAGATGAAAAGGCCTCGTCTAATATCAAAGTCTGCATTAGCACACACCAAGAACAGCCTCCAATCGGACAGGAGCACCGGGGTCATGTGACTCCATCCTCAAGGGCGGGGCTGTGGTCCTGTAGAGGTCTGTAGAGGTCTGTAGTGGCCTGTAGTGGTCTGTCCTTCATGGGGGTTGTGTTTCTGTAGTGGTCTGTAGTGGCCTCTATCCCACAACCACAATCATATGTTGGTGCAGAGGAGTTCAGGTTAAGGTTAGTGACTGAGGACTGAAGCTGACGTGGAACCCACATACCTTTGTTTACCTCCATGGACGTGGAACCCCACATACCTTGTTTTCCTTGGGGTCTAGTTCCAGGGTTTCTGGTGTGACCACAGTCCTTTCTAGCCACAGTGTTATAATAAATGCAGCTGAACAGGTCTGTGAATTACTGGAAGGAGGAGGAGTTGATTATTCTCCCTCTAAGCTGATTACTATGCAGCAAATGTGAGTTATTGATAATTAATTTACATGAGGATATTGAGCAGTTTATGAATTTCCCAGATGAGCTGAATGCGCAGAGACTATAAGAAGAATGTACTTAAGTATTGAAGGGTCAATTCAACCTGACTTTAATACACTGTAAAAATATCACTGAATAGGTGTTTGTCCACGTGGGGCTCAGACGGTGTTGACTCTGGTTTGTCTCTGTCATGACTGAAGTCTGTTTTTGGTGGGTTCTCTTCACTGTAAGACCAGATAAGTTGAGTTTACGTAAAAATCTCAGAACTTGTGCCTTAAAAATGTAAGTAATGAGTAATGAAACTTGAGTGTATTAAACTTAAACGCTTGATTTGAATGGAATTGCTATTTTAAGTACAACAAACTAAATACCAAGTTAATTTAACTCAAATTTTGTTGGACATGTCAGTTGTTTTGTAGAATCATTAACTCATTAATCATTCATATCATCAGTTCATTGGACTCAGTTCCAAGTTGATTTAGCCCTTTTATGCATAATAGTACTCCAGTGGAAGTTATTCTACAGCTGTTCTCTTGTGTACTTTATTTTATATGTATATTATATTTTGATATTTTGTAGTTTTTTTTTTCATATCAGCCAACACAGTGAACGCTCATGCATCATCCTAACACTGCAATTCATACCATTACTGTAACTTTGCTGTTGTTGATAAATCTGATCTACCCTAACATGTTGAGTGTAAATCAGTTAGGCTGTAATTAACAGGTTTTATTTATTTATTTATTATTTATTTTGGGGGGGGGGGGGGGTGGGGTTTTTTTAAACAGGTTTTCTTTTGCATATTCTCTCCCTGAATGAGTAATAACTAGTATTAGAATATGTAAAATGTGAGGAAAACATCAGATTAGCAGCATTAAACATTTTTATTTCATTGTTTTCATATCATTTTCTGATATTGGGTTTTAAATACTTGTTTCTTTGCTTCAAGAATATAATGCATGGTGTAGCACAGCCATTTTTGTAAATCCATGAAAAAAAAACAAACAACTCAATTGTATGTTTTTTTCATGCCTAAGGAGGAATAAAAACACTCAAAAAACCCCAAAAACTCAACTAGAGTTCTCATAATTCATGCATGAAAGGGTTAAATTAAAACCTTTTGCAATGTAAAGTGCTTTGTATAATTAGTCAACTTAAATATTGTAGCGTGGATGGAAGTTAGACAGGAAGTTAGCTCAAAGTAATTTGCCAGAACAGGAAGTGCTTTTAGGTTGGCCAACATTTAACATTTCCATCAAACAAGAACAAGTGTATCTGAACAGTAAATCCATAGTTCTTCCTATGGTTCTAAGTCATGGTGCAGCTGTACAAAAATAAAAAAACAAACACAAACAGGCCAATAAATACTGACATACACACATTCAGTCCAAATTAACACTAACAGCACAACCCCGCTGAACCCCTGCACAGAAAAAGAACACATTTACACCAACATGAACAATACCCACAATGCAATGCACAGATAAAAAAGGGTGCAGTCAGGACTAAAACTGAGTGATTTAAATCCTTTCAACTGAAACTGTTTCATACTTTCGACTATGTCTACAAACTAATAGAGTATACTGAACATTTTATAGTAATGGAATAAAACTGAAATCATTTAAGTACATTGGAATTAAAGCATTTTAGTAAAATACAAAGCCTTACAGTGTTCCCTGTCAGTCACCGTACCTTAACTGTATTTTTATCTTTATTTGTTCTTCCTTATTTTTATTCTGTGTGTTTCATTTGATTTGTTTTAGTGTCAGTAACGTCATTAAAGGGTGTTTAAACAGTTTAAACCCAGTCCATGTCTCTGTTAAATATTATTATTATTATTATTATTATTAGTATTATTATTATTATTATTATTATATTATTATTATTATGAACCTTGATTTAGTCATGGAGCATCGCTGATATCCACCTTTGGGTTTTATGTTGCATGTTGTTCTTCAGTAGATGACAGACATGACCTGGTTATGTCCGTGCTCGGTGAAGTGGGGGGCGGGGTGGGGGCCTGGGTGGGTTTTTTTTTTGTTTGTTTGTTTTTTTTGAGCGTGGGGGGGGGGGGCAGTGTGAAAGCTGCCTTGCCTTGGTAGATGAACTGTGGGGAGGTCCTCAGACAGTTCTGATCAAAGTTAGTGTTGACGTTGGCTTCTACACTGTTAGTTTCATAATGAGCAAAGGGGGATGGTCCAGAATATCCCCCCACCCTCCAACCCGGGTTAGCCCAAACCCTAACCCTAACCCTTACCCTGAGTTAGCCCAAACCCTATTAAAACTAAACTAAATTGAATATTTTTTCTTTTGTAAAAAAAACAAAACAAACAAAACAAAACAAAAAAACTCTTGGCAAGCTGTTTTTTTTCTATTAAGCTAAAAAATAAGACAAATGTTGTAGAATTAAGGCTTTTTCACTTTCTTGGAATCCCTTTTTTTGCAGTGCATCCTCATTTTCAAAGGGTTCTTTTCATCCCTCCTGATGCGCTGGGGTTCTGTGTAAAACACTGATCATGTTCCCTCCAGAGTGCTTAGAACGTGACAAAAACTCAGGCACCAGACCCAAACCCGAACCCTCATGACCATCCTCTGGGCTTCAGGTGTGACTGTCATTCAAGTCATTTCCATGAACTGTTTCATCCTTTGGTCCAGTTTCCAGGCAGTTGAACATCCTTTGGTCCAGTTTCCAGGCAGTTGAACATCCTTCGGTCCAGTTTCCATGCAGTTAACATCCTTCGGTCCAGTTTCCAGGCAGTTGAACATCCTTCGGTCCAGTTTCCAGGCAGTTTGAACATCCTTCGGTCCAGTTTCCAGGCAGTTGAACATCCTTCGGTCCAGTTTCCAGGCAGTTGAACATCCTCGGTCCAGTTCCAGCAGTTGACAGCCTTCGGTCCAGTTTCCAGGCTGCTGAACAGCTGTTTGGTCCTCAGCCTGTGTTTCCAAACTCTCCTACTGTTGGCTTTGCAGGTGTTTGTGTGGTTGTGGACAAAAGAGGAACACATTTAAACAGATGTATCTCAGTGTGATATCTCAGTGTGGTTTTAATGAATTCTACCACTTTAATCCAATTAAACCTCAACAGTTGGAGGGGCTGCTCAAATGATTGTGTTTCACTTATTGCGAAATGACTGCAAATCTGTGGTGCAGGCCTTTGACAGAACTGGGGATCAAGTACCACGGACTCAGTCATTACTTTGCCAGGTGCTGACATTTCCAGATTTTAAAAGCTTTTTTTTCGGACTAGGCCCATATTTGGACCATTCAGGCCACTCTTCATTGCCTTCACCTCCATAAGATTATCCAACTCAATGAATAGAGATGGATCCATGAATGACGCTAATGGATATTTTGGCTCCAAAGGCTAATACATCAAATCAGAACAGCAAGGACAAAAGGACAGTATGGGCCTGGGAACCACTGCATATTAGGAGGAATAAATATATAATAATAATAATAATAATAATAATAATAATAATAATAATAATAATAATAATAATTATTATAATTATTATTATTATAATAATGACAATAATAATAAAGATTTTATATGTGTATATATATATATAGTATATAATATATATTATATATACACATACATATAATTATATATAAATTATTATTGTTATTGTCATTGATAACATGATAATAAATATTATAATAATATTTATTCATTCATTTATTTATTATTATTATTATTATTATTCATGACAATGATAATAATAATAATGTTTTATATATCGTATTTCTTGTTGTTGTTAGGTAGTAAATAAGGAACGTGTGTGTGTGTTGTGTGGTGGTGTGTGTGTGTGTGTGTATGTGTGTGCATGTGTGTGTCCTTTAATGGTACAAAAAGAAGACGGATTTGTGTTGTTGGAGTTAAATTATGGAATGACATAACAGACATTTATAGACGTAGAATTCAATAAGGGTTTTCAAGACACTGGTTTATAAGATAGTTTTCGAGGGATATGAGCGAGAATGATTTTGATGGATTGATTGGTAGCATATTGATTGGTAGAATAAACTGATTTTGATTTGAATGTATTGGAGGCGTATAGAAGCATTTGGCTTCAGTCTAAATCTGTTCAGTTTCAACAGAATTCACTTTCAGTCGACTTCAAATCCACCTCATTGATCGTCTGTTCTGTTTTATGGAAGATGACTGAATACAGTTCCACCTACAGTCTGGGCCCAGTACCTGCTTCTGTCAATGTGCTGAATAAATAGAAAAGACATGAAAATGGATACAGACACATGACGTGTCTCAGAGTCAAGCAGTGAAATAGAACAGTATGAATGAACCAACAGAGCCCCAGTTAAAGACACTCAACACATCCAACGTATCCAATGCATCCAACACATCCAATGCATCCAACACAACCAACACAACCAACACATCCAACGTATCCAATGCATCCAACGCATCCAATGCATCCAATGTATTCAATGCATTCAACACATCTAACGCAACCAACGCCATCAACGCAACCAACGTATCCAATGCATCCAACACATCCGACGCAACCAACGCATCCGACACAACCAACACATCTAACGCATCCAAGCTGGTTAGGAATGGATGGATGGATGGATGGATGGATGGATGGATGGATGGATGGATGGATGGATGGATGGATGATGGATGGATGGATGGATGGATGGATGGATGGATGGATGGATAGATAGATAGATAGATAGATAGATAGATAGATAGATAGATAGATAGATAGATAGATAGATAGATAGATAGATAGATAGATAGAGTCTCAAACAGAAGATCCTCCAAGGAACAGAACCACCATTGGTTCCAGTTCACCTCAGCCTCTGGATAAAGAACATGGATAGAACAAGACAAAAAAGGTAGTCCAACAGGACTGAGGACAGACACAGGACAAAGGTAAGTCCAACAGGACTGAGGACAGACACAGGACAAAGGTAGTCCAACAGGACTGAGGACAGACACAGGACAAAGGTAGTCCAACAGGACTGAGGACAGACACAGGACAAAGGTAGTCCCGTGACCCCATTCAGCTGTTGTACAAAGCTGTCAATCACAAGCCCAACACCAGAGACACAAAGACCTGGACTCGCCCTCAGATCTAATACAGATGAAATGTACAAAGTCCACCTTTACACAAAAAACCTCCTTTTCAGGTCTTTGCTGGTCTTAATGACTATTTGAAAGAACATTTGAAGTGCATTTAAGCTCCACGGGTACAGGCGGACATGAACACATTTCAAAACTCCTCTAATAATACGGTGGAGTTCGGCGCTCATGCACTGCCATTGGTAAAACACCTGCACAAAAGACACTGAAGTGAGTTTAGAGTCAAATGTACAAGTGACAGTATCAATAAATGAACAGAAAAGGGTTAAAAACATAACACAAGACAGGATGTGGTCACGTGCATAAATATGACAAACACAAATAAATGTTCTGAACACAGGGGAAAACCTGAGTAAATACTGAACTGATTTCAACAACAGAAGCATGTTTTCCGCTGCAGCTGCTGAAGAAAACCACAGAAGTGAAGAACAGCGTGTGCTAAAGTGGGTTATTTTGGAGGTTGTACTGAGCCCACTGAGCCATGAACACAACCAGAACATAAAGAGGACCAGGTCTGATCTGACTGGGAAGGTCCACCCTGGCCTCGGTCCTGGTCCTGACCCGTTTCTAATCAATCATCACCTTGTTCCGGCTCCACCCACCACTAATGCTCTTCAGTTCCAGGGTCTGGACAGGCTGGTGATGACAGGACAGACTGGACAGACTGGTGATGACAGGGACTATTCATGGGACTTTCCTGGAAAGGCGTGTGCACACACTTTACTGTTGTTGGTCCTTTGAGCTTCTGCAGCGTTCTCACCTTTCCTGCAGGTTTTGTTATTTTCCAGCTGCTATTTCCTCCATCTGACTTTTCTTTGATTATCATGAGCTGAGTTGTGTCTAAAGTTGTATCAGTCGTCACCCAGATGCACATCCTCAGAGCTGTCGTCTGAAACAGTCGACAACATCTGCCAATCGGACTGAAATAGATGCAAGTTCTGTTTGGTGCAGTCGACGCTGAATTTGTAACATGGTGAAAAACATAAGATAAGGACGGGGCTATAAAACCTAAAGTCTAAAATATTTAGTTTCTGTACAGAAAAAGTTTAACACAATGCTGTCCTGTAGAGCTGGCAAATTGGATCCCAAGACACCGAGTCTTTGAAGAGACTGGAATCCAACAAGTCCTGCCTGGTGGTTTTTAGGTCAGACACACAAATACAGCAAACACCATCTGCAAAACACCCATCTGCAAAATAGTGTCAAGAGCAGCACAAAGGCTGGTTTCTGCACATGGGTTTGAAACTGCTAACAGATGCATTGTGGGTATTTGTCATTGTATTGGCTTTGAGTGAAGTCCGGTGGAGAACATGGAGCTGATGTTTGTGGACAGAAACACATTGATCATCATTCACTCACACATCAGCCTTCCAAGGGTTTCCACCAGTTCAGTCAAAACGGTTCAAATGTTTAATCAGATTAATCGCATGGTTGTTGTGCAGTAATTTCAATTAATCCCAATTAAATATTATGTATTTTAATTTATATTAATTGTGTTTCATGTTCCATGAACAAACAGACTCATTAAAGAAGTGAATATATATGCACTATATATATATATATATATATATATATATATATATATATATATATTTGTAGGGCTGGGCAAGTTTGCGCGTTATTACCGCGTTAACGCATTCCTTAAATAACGCCGACAATTTTTTTTTTTTTTTATCTCACGTTAATGCTGTTTCATTATTGTTCTGCCTTTCAAGCAAGTCTTAGTTGAGTTATACATAACGGACTCTTATTTTGAAACTCATGCTTTTATTCTGTCGGTCCACACACCGGTGCTGTGTGTATGTGCAGCTGCGAGGAGAACACCGGAGAACTTTACAAGTAATGCTGATGTTTAAGCTAATTTGTTTATGCAAGCAGTCGGAGATGGGTTGCTAGTTCTTGATGCAGGCTCATGCGAAGTTTATGTAAATTCATTGGTTGTGTTTAGGTCTAATATGTCAGCCTTTGAACTAACCTTTACTCATTTACGATGTGAATGTTGTATTAGCAGTCATTTTATCTCGATGCTAACTTGAATGGGAAAATCCATAGACATGCTAACGATTAGCATTTACAGGTTAATTAAGATTTACAATGTCTTTTTATTCAGCAACAAAGGCTCACAGTCAGAGATATTTGATACTATTCATTCTTACAACTGAACATAAAATACTCACAGGCAAATGTTTTTTGGGGCCAGACGAAAAAGAGTGAAGAAACATGTGTGTTAGTTCTACGTCCGAACTGACTACGGTAACACGGAAAGGACAAAACATACGTTAGTGCCACTTATTCTGACCACTTCAGGGCCCCTTTGCTTGCTTTGAACAACTGAACATCACATATTATTGGGCTTATTAGTATTAGTACTGATTAGCGGGCTTAAGATTCCTGCCAATCACTCACAACTGTAAATACACTGGTGGGGACATAAACATGTGTAAAAGTAGTGGTTTTTTACATGGACATTTTCATTTTAAATGTCTTCAGATGGTGGGGTTGAGAAGGACACAGTTGTTTGGAAGCACTGACGTGCAATTATTTTTATCACCGGAATACTTCCAGTCTGGAATATCACTGAAAGGCAATACATGCTGTTGATGCCCCCCCCCAACAACTATGCGATTAATCGCAGAAAGCCACGCGATTAATCGCGATTAAAAATTTTAATTGCTGCCCACCACTTATATATATATATATATATATATATATATATATATATATATATATATATAATATATATATTATACATACATACATATATATGCACTTGGCCTATCTCGGTCTTAGTCTAGTCCTGGGGTTTTTTCTGTCGTCCTCTGTTTCCAAACCCTTTTGGACTTTGACTCCTGTTCTATCAACGCTGCAGACTTTTGTGACTTCATTGACATCTGAAGGCTGTTGAATGAATACTGCATGAGTGCATGTGCAACAAACACGCACCACAGTGACTTTTTCTGCAGCATTTGGTTTCTAAGACAATGGTCCCTGCGTATATTTAATGTCTTCCCTTCTCCTCTGCCGTGGTATATTTAGCAGGGACAGTTTTATCGTCCTCCACCAGCAGACACGCTGCTCATTTGTACAGTATTTCACATTTCAGATCAGGGCGACACTGCTTCAGACGACAGTGTCGGTTTGGGTTCTCCTCAATCACAGCAGAATGAGAACACTAAAATAATCACATTAGCATACTCATCTGAAGCACAAGTACCAGTAATGACTTATTTACCTTGAATTATTAGCAACTCAATAGTTTTTGTCTTGTGTACACATTATTACAGATGTGCAATCAAACATTTATGAGCAAAGAAAATAGTCCATACCCATTAATCAGTCTGCACAGAGGATTTCCATAACCTCCAAAAGAAAGGACGGTTTGATCTGTATATACGCAGTCTGTCCTTCTGTCAACACCACTGAGTGGTTAGGGTTAGTTAAACCTAACCCTGGAGTTAGGTTTAGCTAATCCTAGAGTTAGGGTTAGGTTAAACCTAACCCTAGTGTTAGGGTTATCTAAACCTGCGGTCTTTGGACCGTGGGTTGGGTTAGTGTTTAGGGTTTAGGTTTTGGGTCAGGTTAAGGTAGAGGGTTAAATTTGGGTTAGGATTAGGGTTAGGGGGGTGGGTTAGGGATTAAGATTAGGGGGTTGGTTCGGGTTAGAGTGAGGGGTTAGGGTTTAGGTTTAGGGGGTTGGGTTAGGGTTTAGGGCTAGGGTTTAGGGTTAGGGCTAGGGTTGATGTCTATATTGTCCTTGGCCCATCTCTGTTCCTGCTTTAGGACTAAATCAAGACTTGTGTTTTTCATTATTTTTAGTCATTATTGCCCAAACTTTTCAAATGTCAGAAATGGATTGAAATTTACAAATGAAATGAACTTGACGACCTCAAACCTCATGGTGTCGACAACGAAGTACAAGTTAGAGTTCAATCAATGTTTCATACTTTGTTATCTTTTTCCTGATGTACCACAGAATGTTTACAGCTTGTTTCTTTGTATTTTTAGAGTTTATTAGAGTCACACTGGCTTGTCAAATACTACTGAAGATCTGTTGTTAATATTTTTTCGGTACGTAGCTGATTCTCTTTAAGTCCCTGGTGTCTTCTGAATTTTTGTTCTCTATATCAGACAAGATGAAACTAAACCCAAATTAAACTGAATCAAAAGCAGTGAGAAAAAAAACTCATTTCTTTGATGGTAATTCAAGGACAATTCCATATTTTCATCCATGGCCTCATTTTCTTATAAACTATCCTTCTTCTGTGGACTTCTGTTATTTCAGCAGGTGAAATAATGCAGTCGCTGAGCTCATGCATCCTCCATCGTAAATGAAAACAGGATTCAAACATCATCACATGACAAAACCAGTTACTTAGCCATGACTGTGACATTTCAGGTGCAGACATCATCAAATGGAACACCTTCCATTATTAAGTACAAACTGGAATATGTACACACAGACCCAGCTAACAGCTAACCCAGCTAACCCTGACCCTGTTAACAGCTAACCTAGCTAACAGCTAACCCAGCTAACCCTGACCCAGCTAACAGCTAACCCAGCTAACAGCTAACCTAACTAACAGCTAACCCAGCTAACCCTGACCCAGCTAACAGCTAACCCAGCTAACCCTGACCCTGTTAACAGCTAACCTAGCTAACAGCTAACCCAGCTAACCCTGACCCAGCTAACAGCTAACCCAGTTCACCTAACCAGTTGTGTTTCATCCCTTTGTGTTTTTATCTAGTTGTGTTACACCTGGCTGTGTTACATCCATATGCCAGCCGTAACAGTACATACAGTAAATTCACCGTCCACAGGGAAAGCCTCGGCTTTGTCTTCCTGTTCCCTGGTGTTTCACAGATGACGCACAACATTAGGTGGATTCCTCCTTGAATTATCGAAAAGTAAAGATCAGGGACCTTGTGTCACATGACCTGAAATATGTCATGTGATGAACAGCTTTGGTGAAGACGATGTGCTTATTTGAACTCTTCCTGTGTCACTCTGTCATGAAAACATATTATTGTACAGGAATACCTTATTGTAAACCTACAGTAAAGCTCCTGATTTTTCGTAAACATCACGTCATGTCATTCCCCAGTGATAGCCAATAATACAGTTTTGGATTGACAGCTGTTGGGGGGTCATTGTGTGTATTCTTGGGTCTTAGCCCTGTTATGGTATTTGTGATTCTGTATGACACTGTGCACGTCTGGAGAGCATTCATCAGTCTGCATTTACATCCAACAAATAGGAAAAGGCACAACAGTTGGAGAGCAGAAAGAAGAACAACCACTTTGAATTCATCAAGGTTTGTTTTTTTTTTTTTTATCTAAGTGTTGATTTCATTCATGAATTTATCATGAGGTGAGCTGACCTGAATGCATGAACGCCATCCAAACTGGATCTGAACAAACAGTAATCCACCGCCGTCACACTCAAACTTTTTAAAGCTACATTTTCAGTGAACATGGCTCTGTCTCTGCTCTCTCTCCATCTGAAAATAAGTGATGAATTGTTTTGACTGTCAGTGCCTCTGAAATCGACTGCAATCTGAGGTGAATTGCAGCCTTTGTGCAAAATGCAGTCATTGAAGCTTCCTGGTGTCCTCATGCCTGTCAGAGGGCCGACTTGTCTTTAAGAGTTCCAGCC
Organism: Sphaeramia orbicularis; assembly: GCF_902148855.1. Classification (NCBI taxonomy): domain Eukaryota; kingdom Metazoa; phylum Chordata; class Actinopteri; order Kurtiformes; family Apogonidae; genus Sphaeramia; species Sphaeramia orbicularis. The sequence continues at coordinate 7,603,925 of NC_043957.1, forward strand.
TGTGGACTTACAGTCTGTCTGCTGCAAATAAACATGACCTATTCACTTCCTCTGCTCATGATCGGTGGTGCAACAGTCCTTTATGTTGAAGTTTATGGTAGTCCATGTGTCTGGATTTCAGAAAACAAACGCTAAGGATAGAACTCTCTAGAATGGATCCCATTCCTGTATCTGAGGACAGTAATGTCACGTCTGAAAAGTTTACGTTCACTCCAACTAGGGATGGACCATATGAAAATTTCATATCACGGTCATTGTGACCAAAATTATCAAGGTTATCATTATTATCACGGTATGTTGAAATTGTGCTCAAATGTTTAAAAAGTACTATACACACACTGAAATAATTTAACCAAGTTGTATTTTAAAAAAAAAAACAACTACAAAAAAAACAAATGAAATAATTGTCACAATGTACCTTCTGTTGCAGAACATTCAAATATTAACCCTTAGTGGTCCTGAGCCTATTTTGGTCCGTTTTTCAGTACTTGTGATTTGCCTTTATATACTATATAAACAAATGTTACTATAACCATGGTTGGGATCTGTTTTTTCAGCACTTCATCTATATCATCTGTCTATGTATATTTTTTTCTCTTTAACCTACTATAAAAACATAAAAGGACAGAAAAACACACAAAAAATATATAAAATTCGATTTGAAAAATGTATATAATTCATTGCATAAATAACACAAAGATGCTTAATGAACCTTTTCAAAGACTTTAAAAGTGAATATTGGTTCCAAAAATAGGTATATAAAATCAAATTGTAATGAATTAAAACTATACTCAAATATTTGACATAAAAGCAGATCTTTACATACGTGTTTTTTCCCCTAAAGTGCGGTAATCAAACACGGTTGTCATGATAATTAGACTTTAAATGTAATACGAACCATCTGCAATTTTACCATGGTTTATCGTTACATCCCTAACTCCAACACAAACCTGTGGTCGACAAAGGTTGACGGACAGAAACAAGAATAATACTACATAATCACCATTTAAAAGACATTTAACAGAATCGTCTTACATTCACAGAAAACACAAGGAACATGAAGTCAAACAACAGGAAACTCGAGACCATAAAGGAGACGAGTGTAAGAAAAAGTCAAATAAAATGTAACACATCACAAACATAATAACAATAAAAGAAAAGAGAACAAGAAACAGAGACGACTCTGAATAAAAGCCATAAAACGTCACTTGTGCAAAAGTAATCAGAACAATAAAACAACCAAAGCGTAGAATATCTATTTATTCTTCTACCACAGATGTCAGTGTCAGGCACCTCATCGTTGTTTGAGAGCAGCCTCATTATTTCCAAGCTCATCATCCATGTTCAGCCCAAGAGAAGACCACAGGCTACAAAAGCACCAAAATGTCTCACCATCAACAAACTGAAGATTAGCATCATCAGTAGGGATGGGAATCGAGGAACCGGTTCTTTTGGGAACCAGATCCCAGTAGCTCAATTCCTTGGAATCGTTTGCCTGCCTGCTTAGCGATTCTGCTATCGATTTCTGCCTTTGCTGTGCATGCGCGATGACGTCATAATGTACACTGCATTGTTTTTGGTCAGAAAGCAGCCAACATGATGTTGAGGCAGAAACGTCTAAAAGACGACACCAGGTCCAAACAGACGACACCAGGTCCATTGGAACACTGTCAAAGCTTCCATGTCTTCTAAAGGGTGGAATCCCTCCAATATGTTCCAACATTTGTCCACAGCATGTGATTCATTTACAGGAATGTCACATATTTGATTCGCGTACTTAGCAACACTTGTGAATCTAGTGGACAGAGTGAACACCAGGCCGTCATCCGGGGCCCAGTTCTGGTTCTGGTGCGGGCAACAAACGTCGTAACCCCTCAAATACAAGTTTCTGAAGGAAAGGAAATGAGGTGCACAACAATGGGAGACGAGCAGAGTCGAACTGGTTCCACGTAGTGGAAATGCAGCAATAGAGGAATTAGTAAAGAGTCTGTACTTTCACTTCCACTGTACGCCCCCCTGAACCGGGCCCGGTGTCATCTGTTAGTATTATTGTACATACTGTACAGCTTATATTTTCTGTGCAGAGATGGAAATATAAAGACAGTTAATGCAAACACACCTGTTTGTACTCTTTTATTTTCTCACCCAGTGAGAATCGATAAGAGAACTGATAAGTAATCGAATCGATAGCAAAATCGATAATGGGAATCAGAATCGTTAAATTCCTATCAATTCCCATGCCAAATCATCAGGCAGTCCTTTGTTGATACTCTGAAAGAACACTTGGACTCCATCACACTGGACCAACAGGATGTGGAAGCATCATGGGTCACACTCTGTGAGATGATGTATACCACTGCCACGGAGTGTGTTGGATCCTCCAACTCACAGGTGTCAAACATGCGGCCCAGGCGCCAAATCTGGCCCCCCCGCCAAAGGTTCCATTCTGGCCCCGCGGGATGAAAGTGCAAAAATGAACCTGAACAGTCCAGGTTGTCTAAATCATTTAGCTCAGGTTCCACATACAGACCAATGTGATCTACAGTAAAAATAACAACACAATAACCCATAAATTATTTTATTTTTTTACTTATCCATGCTGCTATACCGATGAATGGTGGAACATTGAGCACTTTTTGTCCTGTCTCTTTGTCTTGTCTGTAAGCGTGATCAAGTGACTGTCTTGCATGTTCATGTATGTGTTGTTGGTAATGCCAAGGCAATCACCTAGGCTGCAAAACAAATCTACCTACAGGTATAAATAAAGTAACCTTGACCTTGAACTATTCTTTCACAATAAAATGCAAATAAATACATAAATAAAACAAAGACGAACAACCTGAAATGTGCAATTTGAACAGTGTTCTGCCTTTTACCAAACGTTTATGTAACACTGTGTGTAAATGTACATGTATACATAATAAGTCGAGGCATAATATTGTTAAAATTGCACTAATTTTTCAAGTGAAATTTCTGTTTTTTTCAGGTTATTCACATCTTTTTTGTAAAATGTAAAAATTTTTCATAATTTAATTGGGGTTTTTTGTACTAAAACAAAAAGAAAAACTTGGATTTGTCATTATTATAGGTTATTAAGTCATTATTTCACTGGTTCGGGCCTGCTTGAGATCAAATTGGGACTAAATATGGCCCCTGAACTAAAATGAGTTTGACACCCCTGCTCCGACAGGAAGCACAAAGACTGGTTTGATGAGAACCACACTGAAATTCAACAGTTAAAAAACCACCAAGGTTGTGATAACCACTGCCAAATGTCCCTGCCGTCCTCCGCAGGCACGATTTTAGCTCGAGTTCTCCTGAACCGTCTCATCATACACCTTGAGCAGGGACTCTTACCTGAAAGTCAGTGTGGCTTCCGTAAAGAACGCGGGACTACTGACCAAGGTTATTATCGTTAACGAAAACTAACAAAAATGCTGGCACCATATGTTTAACGGTCCGTCACTTGTGGTTTCCAGTCGTCTTCTGGTCCCCACTCTACCTGGAAACATGGAGACTAAAGTTGGCAGAAAGCAGCAGAGTCCTGTCTGGGATTTATTTGAATACGACGGAGAAGAAGAGAAAAGATACGACAAAACTAAATTATACTAAACTAAACTAAAACTAAGCATTTAGAACAAAATGAAAACTAATAAAAACTAGCAAACCTGCTCTAAAAACGAATTAAAACGAACGGAATTAGAGAAAAAAAAAACCCTCAAAACTAAATAAACTAAACTATAATGAAAAATCCAGAACTATTCGAACCTTGCTGGATTATTCCTTGGTCCTCGGTGTGAATCCAGTGGATGACGCAGCAGGTTGTGCTGTAAAAGGGCACCGCTCCAGAGGTTTGGAGGCCCATCCCTCTCAGCTGCTTTCACACCCGTCCACTCTCTGGCGCTCGGCCCCGCTGCCCCCTGATTGAATGCCATTTGACATATTTTCAATAGGTTGGTCACCTTTTTCCTGTAGCTTTGAATATACATCAGAGCAGCCGTGTCTCCAGAGAGGCGTCGATCCTTTGACTGCACTGATGGCGTCTTTAAACTGTCGGCTAGCTCACACAGTAATGTGGAGGCAGAGCTGATGGAGAAGCCCTGCAGTTACCACTCCAACGACCACACATGGAACATATATATATATATATTTATTATATATATAATATATATATATATATATATATATATATATATATATATATATATATTAGGGATGTAACGATTACCAGTAGAACAATAACTGGCGGTAAAATTGCAGACAGTATTACTGTTTAATTCTAATTATCATGATAACCGTGTTTGATTACCGCACTTTTAGGGGAAAAACGCCTATTTAAAGATCTGCTGTTATGTCAAATATTTGAGTATAGTTTTAATTTATTACAATTTTAATGTATATACCTATATTTGGAACCAGTATTCACTTTTAAAGTCTTCAAAAAGGTACATTAAGCATCTGGTGTGTTATTTATGCAATAAATTACGTAAATTTTTCAAATCGATTTATATATTTTTTGTGTTTCTGTCCTTTTATGGTTTTATAGTAGGGTTAAAGTGAAAAAAATAATATACAGATGAGATAGATGAAGTTGTGCTGAAAAAATGTGAAGCCTGCTACCGGACGTTAGTCTGGTGTTGTCTGTCTTTTATATTTGTCTGTCACTTCCTGTTTTATTTTGTTAAGTTTTCCTCATGTGTCTTGTCTGTTGTCTTTACTTCCCTTCCTGGTTCGTGTTCACCTTTTCCCTGATATACCTGACTCCGCCCTGATGTGTTCCACCCTGTGTCTCGTTGTCTTCCCTCCCTTTTGTGTATTTATACCCTGTCCTTTCCCCTGATCAGACGCCAGTTCGTATTCTCTCGTAGTCTACTTACCAGAGTTTTGATCCTGTCTGTTCGTTTGCCTACCTGTGTTCGACCCGTTTGTCATCCTGTTTTTGCCTGTTTTGCCTGCTCCCTGTCAGTTTTGTCTGCCTCCATCTGCCTTCCTGGATTTTGACCTCTTCGCCTGGTTTTTGGTACGTGAGCTAGCTTTACCCCTATGTCCTGTTGCCTGTCTGTTTGCTCTCCCGTGTTTGACCAGTTTCCGTCCCTGACCTCCCTCTGCTTCTCCCTAGTCGGCGTGCCGACTCAAAACCCGGAGACTAACCGTGGGTTCGTGTCCCTCGCCCGGAGGACGAATCCCTCGAGGACTTCCTTGGCTGCTGTCCTCAAGATCCTGTTCATAATCACAGCCTGTATTTTTGTGATACCTGAATTTAATAAACTCTGTAAACTTTTACATCCGCCTCCTAGTTCTGCATTTGGGTTCTGGGTTCGTACTAGCAGCATTACAAAAAATTCTGTTGGGTTTCTGTAAATTGACTTAGAGTCTGGTTTTGACCAACTCTATATATAAAATGTCAAGAGATAACTTTTTTTGTGATCTGGCGCTATATAAATAAAATTTGATTGATTGAGTGATTTAATTGGTTTTCCCCCTGTAAGTCGCTTTGGAAAAAAAGCATCTGCCAAATGCGTAAACATAACATAAACATAAAAAACAGATACCAAACATGGGTATATATATAAATACAGATGCTTGTGAGCAAATAACTATAAATCAGTGGTGTCAAACATGCGTCCCGGGGGCCAAATGCGTCCTGCCAATGGTTCCAATCCGGCCCCTGGGATGATTTACAAAGTGCAAAAATTCACAGTCAAGGCTGTGGAACTCATTTTAGTTCAGGTTCCACATACAGACCAATATGATCTACAGTCAAGTAATAACAGCAGAAGAACCGACAAAAAAGAATGACTGCAGATTTTCTTCTCGGTTTGATGTGAAAAAAAAAAAAAATTAAACTATGTCTATAAATAATGAACTCTTCAAATTTTTGTCTTTGTTTTAGTGCAAAAAATATTAATTATGAAAATATTTACATTTACAAACTATTCTGTAACAATAAAATGTGAATAACCTGACAAATATGAACAACCTGAAATGTCTAAAGAAAATTCAGCCCAATTTGAGCTCTTTTCTTCCTGTTCCTCAGTGTTTAGTGTCTTTGTAGATCTGATCCAGAATGCACATGGACTAATGAGAAGTTGAGGCAGAATATTGTTAAAACTGCACTTAGTTTTCTTAAGAAAATTCAGTTTTTTCAGGTTATTCACATCTTTTTTGATTGGATAGTTTATAAAAGTAAGTATGTTCATAATTTAATGGGGATTTTGCACTAAAACAGACAAAAATTTGCAGTTGTCATTACTTATAGGTTATTCTGTTATTATTTACTGGTCCGCCCACTGGAGATTAAATCGGGCTGATTGTGGAACCTGAAAGAACATGAGTTTGAGAGCCCTGGGTTGAAGTGAGCTGAGATGCTGGACTTGGCAGCAGAACCATTTGAATTCTGCTGTTTAACAGGCCCAAAGGGAGGAGGTGACGGTTCGACCCTTTTCCTGCTGTCGTTCAGTCCCTCTGTGAACCCTGCCTCACATAGACACAAATAGTTTGTGTTTTATTTGCTGTCATAAATCTGTTATCCTGTAAAAAAGTACAGACTTGGATGACACAAGAGGAGGTGGAGAAAAGCTTTTATGAAAGTTACAATTCTTTGGCAGTGACAGTCGAACTGAAACCGCATCAAGGTGAAAGATCCAAGAAGCTGACGGTGGCGCTGAGTGAACCAACGGCCCTTTGACAAAAGCCGTTTAGGGATGACAGATCTGCCTAATGAGCTCTGGCTCCGGAAATGAGTCCCCTTAAAGCCCCTCCCAGCCTTCACCAGCGCTCCAGGCACCCATAACTCACACAGAAAAGGTGGGAGGTTTGAGTGGCTGCAGATATCCACAGTAAATGAATGAATGAAAGGGCCTCGAACGGCCAACAGAACGACCAGTTTAAACAGATTAAATATCATTATCACAGACTGAAATGTCAGCTCTACATGAATCCTGCGCCTCGGTCCACAAATTCACAGACGATGCAAGTGAATGAACATGTGTTCATAAGGAGAGTGACAACACGGAAAAGCACACAGTTCAGCAGCTCATGGAAAAGAGAAAACAACGGCCTCCTTTGACAAAAATGGATCCACTTTCACACTTTCAAACTGCCCCCCCTTCCCATCCCTTATGTCATTGTACCAGTGAATGTGGTTTTACTGCTATTTCAACATTTAGGGTGTTTAGCACTTATTGATTCAAATACTGTGGGTGACAGGACACACACACACACACACACACACACACACACACCTGTGAAGTCAGACCTGCTTTCCTGAATCAAAAACATCTTTTGGGCCGCATTAAATATTCCACAAAAAAAGGCTTTCTTTACTAGTAACTTGCACTTTTGGATGAACTGGCCTTCACTGGACATCTTTCCGGCCCTTCTTTGGACGTCTCTCCGGCCCTTCTTTGGACGTCTTTCCGGCCCTTCTTTGGACATCTTGTCAGCCCTTCTTTGGACATCTTGCTGGCCCTTCTTTGGACGTCTTTCTGGCCCTTCTTTGGACGTCTTTCTGGCCCTTCTTTGGACATCTTGCCGGCCCTTCTTTGGACATCTTGTCAGCCCTTCTTTGGACATCTTGTCAGCCCTTCTTTGGACATCTTGTCAGCCCTTCTTTGGACGTCTTTCTGGCCCTTCTTTGGACGTCTTTCTGGCCCTTCTTTGGACATCTTGTCAGCCCTTCTTTGGACATCTTGTCAGCCCTTCTTTGGACGTCTTTCCGGCCCTTTGGACATCTTGTCAGCCCTTCTTTGGACGTCTTGCCGGCCCTTTGGACATCTTGCTGGCCCTTCTTTGGACGTCTTTTCGGCCTTTCTTTGGATGTCTTTCCGGCCCTTCTTTGGACATCTTTCTGGCCCTTCTTTGGACATCTTTCCAGCCCTACCAATCATCTCACTCACCATGTAGCTGCTTCGACTGCTGCACCATTCTCTTTGTTTTCTTTCTTGAATAAATCTTATCTCCTCAATAGACGTGCTTTCAGATCGGCAACCCAGTTCTTCCTCTCATCTTCCTGGTATTTTGTAAATTCCTCAGCATGTCGAGTTGAGTCATGACGTCATATGGTGGCACGCTTTGACAGAGACATGAGCAGAACTGGTGATGGCAGATATGTTCTGCCCACTTGGTGTCACTCTGGAACATTCTTCAACTAAGTGACTGTTAGCATGTTCTTTTGTCAGAAGCTCCCAGAATAAGTTTGGACTTGTCTGGGCCTCATTTTTATAAATTTATTTAAACTTGATCTGATCACAAACAAAACATCACATTCATACTTCCCCAGGTACTTTGCGGTTGGCTAGTTTGACAACCATTGACAACAAATGCCACCGGAAGCTGTCATGAGACTATCTACGGTAGCCCATAAATGGTAAAATAAATAAAATAAAAGTGTGGCCAGACTCAGCAAAAAGGTGTGTTTGAGAACCACATGTGGGCCTAAACGTTGATGTCAGGTAGGGGGCCACAAAATATCATCCCACGGGTCACAATTGGCCCCCGGGCTGCAAGTTTGAGACCCCTGCCATAGGCTTTGACCCCAGTTACATCACATTAACCTCTTTTAAGGCTTTTGACAAGTGAAGAATGTTACAAATGTCTAGAGTTAGGATTAGGGTTCGGGTTTGGGTTAGGGTTAGGGTTCGGGTAGGGCCGGTGCTGGTGCAGTGTCTGTAGTCTATGGAATCATCCATAAAAATTCAACACTGTGAGGAATTGGTTGTTGAATGAAATAAATGAATTAGATGAAATAATGCTCTGTGACATTTGTGTTTTCATTGGAACAGTTCCTCTGTGGGTTCCTGTCTTCCACTGGAACTGAGCACAGATCAGATGGAACCAACACATCTGACTGCTCTGCTCCTTAACCACATGTGATGGGAATCATATTTCAATTACAGTAGAAGCTTCTCTTCCCTTTTACAAATGCAGTTCATAATAGTCCATTATCCGTGGCTTTTCATGCTTGATTATTCAATAGGATTTCAAGGTTCTGCAGGAGTTTTCCAGCAGCAACAAATGAGCAGAGAATTGAGAATTGATTTGTTATTGAGCAGAGAAACATCCCCCCCCACCCCCACCCACCCCCACCCCCAGCCTGTTGAGCTCCTGCACTTGGATCTACAACTATATCCACAACTGTCAGATTTCATAAAGGAGGTTTTTCCATAAGAAGAAATGGACATGACGGTGCAGACGTGTCCAGAGTGGGAGTGGGAGGGTGTGAACACTGGTGTGTACACTGGGGGGGACATATGTATGGAGGATAGTGGGGGGGGGGGGGGGGGGTGTATAGAGCAGCAATTGTTGGTTGATTCTATTATTGTTCCATTTCTCATTCTCTCTCGACAATTTTGTGCTAGTTTGGTCTCAGTTTTGGCCCAGCTTTGTACCAGTTTTGTCCTGGGTTGGTCCCAGACCCAAACACCCAAACTCTTCTTCCTACAGTGTCTCAAACATCCAACTGCTGGTCTGGTTTTCGCAGTGATCACAAACCTCTGAAGGTGATTTCTGTCTCTCTGGGTAGATTTCATCAGGCTGATTTGTTTGCAAATCAATTTCTCTCACTTTCATTCCTCAGAATAATTTTCTCTGATAGTTCTTTTTTTGCATTTAATCATTTATGATGTAATTCTGGGGCAGCGGAATCTCAGCATAGTTCAGCAGTCACAGGCCTGGGCTCAGTCTGATAATGGGATTAATAAGGAGTCAGAATCTGAGTCTGAATCTGAATCTGATCAGAATCTGAATCTGAATCTGAGCCTGAATCAGAATCTGTGGTCCTAAATCTGACCCAGACCACTTTCATATGTGGTCCTAAAATCTGGCCCAGACCACTTTCATATGTGGGGATCTGTGTGGAGGAACCCTGTGGAGGATCTGTGTGGAGGAACCCGTGGTGGATCAGTGTGGAGGAACCCTGTGGAGGAACCCTGTGAAGAACCCTGTGGAGGAACCCTGTGGGGGATCTGTGTGGAGGACCTGTGTGGGGGATCTGTGTGGAGGAACCCTGTGGTGGATCTGTGTGGAGGAACCCTGTGGAGGAACCCCATGAAGAACCCTGTGGAGGAACCCTGTGGAGGATCGTGTGGAGGATCTGTGTGGGGATCTGTGTGAGGAACCCTGTGGGTGATCAGTGTGGAGGAACCCTGTGGAGGAACCCTGTGGAGGATCTGTGTGGGAGAATCTGTGTGGAGGAACCCTGTGGTGGATCAGTGTGGAGGAACCCTGTGGGGAACCCTGTGAAGAACCCTGTGGAGGAACCCTGTGGAGGATCTGTGTGGGGGATCTGTGTGGAGGAACCGTGTGGTGGATCAGTGTGGAGGAACCCTGTGGAGGAACCCTGTGGAGGATCTGTGTGGAGGATCTGTGTGGGGGATCTGTGTGAGGAATCCTGTGGAGGAACCCTGTGGAGGATCTGTGTGGAGGAACCCTGTGGAAGAACCCTGTGGAGGATCCCTGTGGTGGAACCCTGTGGAGGAACCCTGTGGGGGAACCCTGTGGAGGAACCCTGTGGTGGATCTGTGTGGAGGAACCCTGTGGAGGAACCTTGTGGTGGAACCCTGTGGAGGAACCCTGTGGTGGATCTGTGTGGAGGATCCGTGCGGAGGAACCCTGTGGAGGAACCCTGTGTGGACACTTTCATAGACTTTTCAAGAGGCTCTTTTTCATTAATTTCACAGTGCGTTGCTACAGAGGATTTAATTTGTTCAGTGTGAGTGTGTGAGTCTGGATGCAGAAGGTCCAGTCTGTGGATACGCAGCTAATTGTCTGTGAAATACACCAGGTCTGTTTGAGGCCAAATGAGATTTCTCCCTTTTCATCAGTTGCAATTCAAAGCAATGAGGTCGTTGAGTGGCACTGAGACCAATGAGGCGTTCAAGACCATTCATTCTGCGTAGTTAAGTCCATGGACACAGTGGTCCTGTCCACAGTGTCCTAACAGTGGTCCTGTCCACAGTGTCCTAACAGTGGTCCTGTCCACAGTGTCCTAACAGTGGTCCTGTCCACAGTGTCCTAACGTAGTCCGTCCACAGTGTCCTACAGTGGTCCTGTCCACAGTGTCCTAACAGTAGTCCTGTCCACAGTGTCCTAACAGTAGTCCTGTCCACAGTGTCCTAACAGTGGTCCTGTCCACAGTGTCCTAACAGTAGTCCTGTCCACAGTGTCCTAACAGTAGTCCTGTCCACAGTGTCCAACAGTGGTCCTGTCCACAGTGTCCTAACAGTAGTCCTGTCCACAGTGTCCTAACAGTGTCCTGTCCACAGTGTCCTAACAGTGGCCTGTCCACAGTGTCCTAACAGTGGTCCTGTCCACAGTGTCCTAACAGAA
>NC_043957.1:7615265-7650265 GCF_902148855.1 Sphaeramia orbicularis
TGTATATATATTATTAAATATATGTATATATATATATATATATATATATGAGTGTATGATGTATAATGAAAGTATCTATCCATTGTCTTCTTCATCTGGGGTCAGATCGCGGGGGTAACAGTAAGCAGGGACGCCCAGACTTCCCTCTCCTCAGACTCCTCCCTCTCCTCAGACTCCTCCTCCAGCTCTTCTAGGTGGACCCCGAGGCGTTCCCAGTCCAGCCCACAGACATAGTCTCTCCAACGTGTCCTAGGTCTTCCCTGAGGCCTGCTCCTGGTGGGACATGCCCAGAACAGCTCCCCAGGGAGGCATCCAGGAGGCATCCGAAACAAATGTCTGATCCACCTCAGCTGGTTCCTCTGGATGTGGAGGAGCAGCGGCTCTACTCTGAGCTCCTCCCCCTATCCCAAGGGTGCGCCCACCCACCCTAGGAGAAACTCATTTCGACCGCTTGTATCTGGGATCTTGTCCTTTCAGTCATGACCCAAAGCTCATGACCATATATGAAAGTATGTATATATGTATGAATGTATATATGAAATTATGTATGTATGAATGGTGTATGTATATATCATAAATTCATTTTTGTACGCTGTTTGTCACCTCCCTAAAACTGTTTTAAATCAACCTGAAAAACCTCACTGAGTGTTTATTATGATCTCAGGAACATCCTAAATCACAATTTAGACATGTTTGAAATCATGTCCGAAAAGGTCATTTTCGGAAGTGGTGGGCATATAAAATGATCTAGAGCACCTTTTAACCAGATTTGAACATGATCCAAAATTACCCTTTTTGGAGCACATACCATTTCAACACTAGGGAGCTCTGATGAATTTTTGAATAAAGGCTTGAAACATCTTCAAATCCCTCCAGAAACACTTCGGTGGGCTTGTGTAATGATCTCGAACACTTTTTAATTAAAACTGAAGATGGTTAAAAAAATGACCCTTTTTGGAGCACATATATAGCCTTACCATTTGAACACCAGGGGCTCCAATGAATGTTTAGACAGAAGGTCAAAACACCTTGAAATACTTCTGGAAACATGTTGATGGGCACGTATAATGATCTAGAGCACTTTTTAATTAAATTTGAAGATGGTCAAAAAATGACCCTTTTTGGTGCACATACCATTGTGGTACCTTACCATTTTCAAACCAGAGGGCCCCAATAAATGTTTGAATAAAGCCTTGAAACATCTTGAAATACCTCAAGAAACACTTAGGTGGGTTTGGAAAATGATCTAGAACACTTTTTAACCAGATTTGAAGATGGTAAAAAAATGACCCTTTTTGGAACACTTACCATTTGAACACCAGGGGGCTCCGACGAATGTTTGAATAAAGACTCAAAACACCTTGAAATACTTCTGGAAAAATTTAAATGGGTCTGTATAATGATCTTGGGCATTTTTAATTAAATTTGAAGATGGTCAAAAAATTACCCTTTTTGGAGCACATACTGTAGCCTTACCAGTCGAACACAGGGGCGCAGACGAATGTTTGAAGAAAAGCTCAAAAACCTTGAAATATGTCTGGAAATATGTTGATGGGCATGTATAATGATAAAGAGCACTTTTTAACCAGATTTGAACATGGTCCAAAATTACCCTTTTTGGAGCCTTACCATGTGAACACTCGGGGGCGCCGGTGGATGTTTGAATAACGGCTTGAAACATCTTGAAATCCCTCTAGAAACACTTAGGTGGGCTTGTATAATGATCTCAAGCACTTTTTAATTGAATTTAAAGATGGTAAAAAAAAATGACCCTTTTTGGAGCACATACACAAAGGGTTTCCGATGAATGTATGAATAAAGGCTCAAAACACCTTGAAATACTTCTGGAAGCATGTAAATGGGCATGTATAATGATCTTGAACACTTTTTAACCAGATTTGAACGTGGTCAAAAATCACCGTTTTTGGAGCCTTACCATGTGAAAATTGGGGCGCGGATGAATGTTTGAATAACGGCTTGAAACATCTTTAAATCCCTCCAGAAACACTTCAGTGGGCATGTATAATGATCTTTAGCACTTTTAAAATGAAATTAAAGATGGTCAAAAATGACCCTTTTTGGAGCACATACTATAGCCTTACAATTTGAACACAAGGGGGCTCCAATGAATGTTTCAACAGAAGGTCAAAACACCTTCAAATACTTCTGGAAAAATGTTGATGGGCACGTATAATGATCTAGAGCACTTTTTAACCAGATTTGATCATGGTCCAAAATTCCTTTTTTGGAGCACGTACTATAGCCTTACCATTTGAACACCAGGTGGCTCCGACGAATGTTTGAATAAAGGCGTGAAATATCTTGAAATACCTCCAGAAACCCTTTGGTGGGCATGAATAATGATCTCAAACACTTTTTAATTAAATTTGAAGATGGTCAAAAATGACCCTTTTTGGAATCACACACTATAGCCTTACCATTTGACCACCAAGGGGCTCCGATGAATTTTTGAATAAAGGCTTGAAACATCTTGAAATACTTCTGGAAACATTTTGATGGGCATGTATAATTATCAAGAACACTTTTTAACCAGATTTGAAGATGGTCAAAAATGACCCTTTTTGGAGCACATACTATAGCCTTACCATTTGAACACCAGGGGGCTCTGGTGAATTTTTTAAAAAGCATTGAAACATCTTGAATACTTCAAGAAACACTTAGATGGGCTTGTATAATGATCTAGAACACTTTTTAACCAGATTTGAAGGTCGTCAAAAAATTACCCTTTTTGGAGCACAAACTATAGCCTTACTATTTGAACACTAGGGGGCTCTGATGAATGTTTGAATGAAGACTCAAAACACCTTGAAATACTTCTGGAAACATTTAAATGGGTATGTATAATGATCTAGAGCACTTTTCATTAGATTTGAAGATGGTCAAAAAATGACCTTTTTGGAGCGCATGCTATAGCCTTACCATTTGAACACCAGGGGGCTCCAACGAATGTTTCAATAAAGGCTTGAAACATCTTGAAATACTTCTGGAAACATGTTGATGGGCATGTATAATGATCTAGAACACTTTGAACCAGATTTGAAGATGGTAAAAAAATGACCCTTTTTGGAGCCTTACCATTTGAACACCAGGGGGCTACAATGAATTTTTGAATAAAGACTCAATACGCCAAGGGCCGGAGGGCGTCCGGTTTGGGGACCACAGGATTTCATCTCTGCTTTTTGCAGATGATGTTGTCCTGTTGGCCTCATCGAACCTGGACCTTCAGCGTGCACTGGGGCGGTTTGCAGCCGAGTGTGAAGCGAGCGGATGAGGATCAGCACCTCCAAATCCAAGGCCATGGCTCTCGACCGGAAAAAGTGGTTTGCCCTCTCCGGGTCGGTGGGGAGTCTTTGCCCCAAATGGAAGAGTTTAAGTATCTCGGGGTCTTGTTCACGAGTGAGGGAAGGATGGAGCGTGAGATTGACAGACGGATCGGTGCAGCATCTGCAGTGATGCAGTCGCTGTACCGGTCGGTTGTGGTAAGAAGGAGCTGAGCCGAGAGGCGAAGCTCTCAATTTACCGGTCAATCTACGTTCCTACCCTCACCTATGGTCATGAGCTTTGGGTCAGGACCGAAAGGACAAGATCCCGGATACAAGCGGTCGAAATGAGTTTCCTCCGCAGGGTGGCTGGGCGCACCCTTAGGGATAGGGTGAGGAGCTCAGTCACCAGGGACGAGCTCGGAGTAGAGCCGCTGCTCCTCCGCGTCGAGAGGGGCCAGCTGAGGTGGCTCGGGCATCTGTTTCGGATGCCTCCTGGACGCCTCCCTGGGGAGGTGTTCCGGGCATGTCCCACCGGGAGGAGACCTCGGGGAAGACCCAGGACACGTTGGAGAGACTATGTCTCTCGGCTGGCCTGGGAACGCCTCGGATCCCCCCGGAAGAGCTGGAGGAGGTGTCTGGGGAGAGGGAAGTCTGGGCATCCCTGCTTAGACGGTTACCCCCGCGACCCGGCCCCGGATAAGCGGAAGAGAATGGATGGATGGATGGATGGATGGAACACCTTGAAATACTTCTAGAAACATGTTGATGGGCATGTATAATTATCTAGAACACTTTTAAACCTGATTTGAAGATGGTCAAAAAATGACCCTTTTTGGAGCACATACTATAGCCTTACCATTTGAACACCAGGGGGCTCTGATGAATGTTTCAGTCAAGGCTTGAAACATCTTGAAATACTTCTGGAAACATGTTGATGGGCATGTATAATGATCTAGAACACTTTGAACCAGATTTGAAGATGGTCGAAAAATGAACGTTTCCGGAGCACATACTATAGCCTTACTCTTTGAACACCAGGGGGCTCCGATGAATGTTTGAATAAAGCATTGAAACATCTTGAAATACCTCCAGAAACCCTTTGGTGGGGGTGTATAATGATCTCGAACACTTTTTAATTAAATTTGAAAATGGTCAAAAAATGACACTTTTTAGAGTACATACTATAGCCTTACCATTTGAACACCAGGGGCTCCGACGAATGTTTGAATAAAGGCTTGAAAAATCTTGAAATACTTCTGGAAACACTTAGGTAGGCTTGTACAATGATCTAGAACACATTTTAACCAGATTTGAAGATGGTCAAAAAATTACCCTTTTTGGAGCACCAGGGGTCTCCGATGAATTTTTGAATAAAGGGTTGAAACATCTTGAAATACTTCAAGAAACACTTAGGTGGGCTTGTAAAATGATCTAGAACACTCTTTCATTAGATTTGAAGATGGTTGAAAAACTGCTCCTTTGGATCACGTACTATAGCCTTACCATTTGAACACCAGGGGGCTCCGAAGAATGTTTGAATAAAGGCTTGAAACATCTTGAAATACCTCCAGAAACCCTTTGGTGGGTGTGTAAAATGATCTCGAACACTTTTTAATTAAATTTGAAGATGGTCAAAAAATGACCCTTTTTGGAGCACATACTATAGCCTTACCATATGAACACCAGGGGGCACTGATAAATTTTTGAATAAAGCATTGAAACATCTTGAAATACTCAAAGAAACACTTAGATGGGCTTGTATAATGATCTAGAACATTTTTAACCAGATTTAAAGGTCGTCAAAAAATTACCCTTTTTGGAGCACAAACTATAGCCTTACTATTTGAACACTAGGGGCTCCGATGAATGTTTGAATGAAGACTCAAACACCTTGAAATACTTCTGGAAACATTTAAATGGATATGTTAATGATCTAGAACACTTTTCATTAGATTTGAAGATGGTCAAAAATGACCCTTTTTGGAGCACATGCTATAGCCTTACCATTTGAACACCAGGGGCTCTGATGATTTTTTTAATAAAGCATTGAAACATCTTGAAATACTTCAAGAAACACTTAGATGGGCTTGTATAATGATCTCGAACACTTTTTAACCAGATTTGAAGATGGTCAAAAAATGACCCTTTTTGGAGCACATGCTATAGCCTTACCATTTGAACACCAGGGGGCTCCGATGATTTTTGAATAAAAGGTTAAAACATCTTGAAATACTTCAAGAAACACTTAGGTGGGCTTGTATATGATCTAGAACATGCTTTCATTAGATTTGAAGATGGTCAAAAATTGCCCCTTTGGAGTACATATATAGCCTTACCATTTGAACACCAGGGGGCTCTGATGAATTTTTTAATAAAGCATTGAAACATCTTGAAATACTTCTGGAACATGTTGATGGGCTTGTATAATGATCTCGAACACTTTTTAACCAGATTTGAAGATGGTCAAAAATTACTCTTTTTGGAGCACATACTATAACCTTACCATTTGAACACCAGGGGGCTCCGATGAATTTTTGAATAAAGGTTGAAACATCTTGAAATACTTCAAGAAACACTTAGGTGGGCTTGTATATGATCTAGAACACGCTTTCATTAGATTTGAAGATGGTCAAAAAATTGCCCCTTTGGAGTACATACTATATAGCCTTACCATTTGAACACCAGGGGGCTCTGATGAATTTTTTAAAGAAACATTGAATACTTCAAGAAACACTTAGATGGGCTTGTATAATGATCTCGAACACTTTTAACCAGATTTGAAGATGGTCAAAAAATGACCCTTTTTGGAGCACATGCTATAGCCTTACCATTTGAACACCAGAGGGCTCCGATGAATTTTTGAATAAAGGCTTGAAACATCTTGAAATACCTCCAGAAACCCTTTGGTGGGTGTATATAATGATCTCGAATACTTTTTAATTAATTTGAAGTTGGTCAAAAAATTACCCTTTTTGGAGCGCATTATAGCCTTACTATTTGAACACCAGGGGGCTCCGATGAATGTTTCAATAAAGGATTGAAACATCTTGAAATACTTCTGGAAACATGTTGATGGGCATGTATAATGATCTAGAACACTTTGAACCAGATTTGAAGATGGTCAAAAAATTACTCTTTTTGGAGCACATACTATAACCTTACCATTTGAACACCAGGGGGCTCCGACGAATGTTTGAATAAAGCCTTGAGACATCTTGAAATACCTCCAGAAACACTTCCGTGGGCTTGTATAATGATCTGGAGCACTTTTTAATTAGATTTGAAGATGGTAAAAATTACCCTTTCTGGAGCACATACTATATAGCCTTACCATTTGAACACCAGGGGG
Organism: Sphaeramia orbicularis; assembly: GCF_902148855.1. NCBI lineage: Eukaryota > Metazoa > Chordata > Actinopteri > Kurtiformes > Apogonidae > Sphaeramia > Sphaeramia orbicularis. The sequence goes on from NC_043957.1 coordinate 7,621,899, forward strand.
CTCTGATGAATTTTTTAATAAAGCATTGAAACATCTTGAAATACTTCAAGAAACACTTAGATGGGCTTGTATAATGATCTAGAACACTTTTTAACCAGATTTGAAGCTCGTCAAAAATTACCCTTTTTGGAGCACAAACTATAGCCTTACTATTTGAACACTCGGGGGCTCTGATGAATGTTTGAATGAAGACTCAAAACACCTTGAAATACTTCAAGAAACACTTAGATGGGCTTGCATAATGATCTCGAACACTTTTTAACCAGATTTGAAGATGGTCAAAAATGACCCTTTTGGAGCACATACTATAGCTTACCATTTGAACACCAGGGGCACTGATAAATTTTGAATAAAGCATTGAAACATCTTGAAATACTCAAAGAAACACTTAGATGGGCTTGTAATGATCTAGAACACTTTTTAACCAGATTTAAAGGTCGTCAAAAATTACCCTTTTTGGAGCACAAACATAGCCTTACTATTTGAACACTAGGGGGCTCCGATGAATGTTTGAATGAAGACTCAAAACACCTTGAAATACTTCTGGAAACATTTAAATGGATAGTATAATGATCTAGAACACTTTTTCATTAGATTTGAAGATGGTCAAAAAATGACCCTTTTGGAGCACATGCTATAGCCTTACCATTGAACACCAGGGGGCTCTGATGAATTTTTAATAAAGCATTGAAACATCTTGAAATACTTCAAGAAACACTTAGATGGGCTTGTATAATGATCTCGAACACTTTTTAACCAGATTTGAAGATGGTCAAAAATGACCCTTTTTGGAGCACATGCTATAGCCTTACCATTTGAACACCAGAGGGCTCCGATGAATTTTTGAAAAAGGCTTGAAACATCTTGAAATACCTCCAGAAACCCTTTGGTGGGTGTATATAATGATCTCGAATACTTTTTAATTAAATTTGAAGTGGTCAAAAAATTACCCTTTTTGGAGCGCATTATAGCCTTACTATTTGAACACCAGGGGGCTACGATGAATGTTTCAATAAAGGATTGAAACATCTTGAAATACTTCTGGAAACATGTTGATGGGCATGTATAATGATCTAGAACACTTTGAACCAGATTTGAAGATGGTCAAAAAATTACCATTTTTGGAGCACATACTATAACCTTACCATTTGAACACCAGGGGGCTCCAACGAATGTTTGAATAAAGCCTTGAGACATCTTGAAATACCTCCAGAAACACTTCCGTGGGCTTGTATAATGATCTGGAGCACTTTTTAATTAGATTTGAGATGGTAAAAAATTACCCTTTCTGGAGCACATACTATATAGCCTTACCATTTGAACACCAGGGGGCTCTGATGAATTTTTAATAAAGCATTGAAACATCTTGAAATACTTCAAGAAACACTTAGATGGGCTTGTATAATGATCTAGAACACTTTTTAACCAGATTTGAAGCTCGTCAAAAAATTACCCTTTTTGGAGCACAAACTATAGCCTTACTATTTGAACACTCGGGGGCTCTGATGAATTTGAATGAAGACTCAAACACCTTGAAATACTTCAAGAAACACTTAGATGGGCTTGCATAATGATCTCGAACACTTTTTAACCAGATTTAAAGATGGTCAAAAAATGACCCTTTTGGAGCACATGCTATAGCCTTACCATTTGAACATCAGGGGGCTCCAATGAATGTTTTAATAAAGCATTGAAACATCTTGAAATACCTCCAGAAACCCTTTGGTGGGTGTATATAATGATCTCGAACATTTTTAATTAAATTTGAAGTTGGTCAAAAAATTACCCTTTTTGGAGCACATACTATAGCCTTACCATTTGAACACCAGGGGGCTCCGACGAATGTTTCAATAAAGACTTGAAACATCTTGAAATACTTCTGGAAACACATAGGTGGGCTTGTACAATGATCTAGAACAATTTTTCATTAGATTTGAAGATGGTCAAAAAATTGCCCCTTTGGAGCACATACTATAACCTTACCATATGAACACCAGGGGGCTCTGATAAATTTTGAATAAAGCATTGAAACATCTTGAAATACTTCAAGAAACACTTAGGTGGGCTTGTATAATGATCTAGAACACTTTTTGACCAGATTTGATGATTATCAAAAAATTACGCTTTTTGGAGCACATACTATATAGCCTTACCAGTTTAAAGTCGGAGGGCTCCGATGAATGTTTGAATAAAGCCTTGAAACATGTTGAAATACTTCTGGAAAAATCTAAATGGGAGTGTATAATGATCTTGAACACTTTTTAATTAAATTTGAAGATGGTCAAAAAATTACCCTTTTTGGGGCACATGCTATAGCCTTACCATTTGAACACCAGGGGGCTCCGACGAATGTTCAATAAAGACTTGAAACATCTTGAAATACTTCTGGAAACACATAGGTGGCTTGTACAATGATCTAGAACAATTTTTCATTAGATTTGAAGATGGTCAAAAAATTGCCCCTTTGGAGCACATACTAAACCTTACCATATGAACACCAGGGGGCTCTGATAAATTTTTGAATAAAGCATTGAAACATCTTGAAATACTTCAAGAAACACTTAGGTGGGCTTGTATAATGATCTAGAACATTTTTGACCAGATTGATGATTATCAAAAAATTACGCTTTTTGGAGCATACTATATAGCCTTACCAGTTTAAAGTCGGAGGGCTCCGATGAATGTTTGAATAAAGCCTTGAAACATGTTGAAATACTTCTGGAAAAATCTAAATGGGAGTGTATAATGATCTTGAACACTTTTTAATTAAATTTGAAGATGGTCAAAAAATTACCCTTGGGGGCACATGCTATAGCCTTACCATTTGAACACCAGGGGGCTCTGACAAATGGTTCAATAAAGGCTTAAAACATCTTGAAATACTTCTGGAAACACTTTGGTGGGCTTGTACAATGATCTAGAACACATTTTAACCAGATTTGAAGATGGTCAAAAAATGACCCTTTTTGGAGCACATACTATAGCCTTACCATTTGAACACCAGGGGGCTCTGACGAATGTTTCAGTCAAGGCTTGAAACATCTTGAAATACTTCTGGAAACATGTTGATGGGCATGATAATGATCTAGAACACTTTGAACCAGATTTGAAGATGGTCGAAAAATGAACGTTTCCGGAGCACATACTATAGCCTTACTCTTTGAACACCAGGGGGCTCCGATGAATGTTTGAATAAAGCATTGAAACATCTTGAAATACCTCCAGAAACCCTTTGGTGGGGGTGTATAATGATCTCGAACACTTTTTAATTAAATTTGAAAATGGTCAAAAAATGACACTTTTTAGAGTACATACTATAGCCTTACCATTTGAACACCAGGTGGCTCTGACAAATGGTTCAATAAAGGCTAAAACATCTTGAATACTTCTGGAAACACTTTGGTGGGCTTGTACAATGATCTAGAACACATTTTAACCAGATTTGAAGATGGTCAAAAAATGACCCTTTTTGGAGCACATACTATATAGCCTTACCATATGAACACCGGGGGCTCTGATAAATTTGGAATAAAGCATTGAAACATCTTGAAATACTTCAAGAAACACTTAGGTGGGCTTGTATAATGATCTAGAACACTTTTTAACCAGATTTGAAGATGGTCAAAAAATGACCCTTTTTGGAGCACATACTATAACCTTACCATTTGAACACCAGGGGGCTCTGACGAATGTTTGAATAAAGCCTTGAAACATCTTGAAATATTTCTGGAAACATCTACAATTATCTGGAGCACTTTTTAATCAGATTTGATGATTATCAAAAAATTATGCTTTTTGGAGCACATACTATAAACCTTACCAGTTTAAAGTCGGAGGGCTCCGACGAATGTTTGAATAAAGCCTTAAAACATGTTGAAATACCACCAGAAACACGTCGGTGGGAATGTATAATGATCTAGAACACTTTTTCATTAGATTTGAAGATGGTCAAAAAATTACCCTTCTGGAGCACATACTCTAGCCTTATTATTTGAAAACCAGGGGGCTCCAATGAATGTTTCAACAGAAGGTCAGAACACCTTGAAATACCTCTGGAAACATGTTGATGGGCACGTATAATGATCTATAGCACTTTTTAATTAAATTTGAAGATGGTCAAAAAGTTACCCTTTTGGAGCACACACTATAGCCTTACCATTTGACCACCAAGGGGCTCCGATGAATTTTTGAATAAAGGCTTGAAACGTCTTGAAATACTTCTGGAAACATTTAAATGGGTTTGTATAATGATCTAGAGCACTTTTTAATTAGATTTGAAGATGGTCAAAAAATGACCCTTTCTGGAGCACATACCTTACCATTTGAACACCAGGAGGCTCCGACGAATGTTTGAATAAAGCCTTGAAACATCTTGACATATTTCTGGAAACGTGTAAATGGGAACATCTAATTATCTAGAGCACTTTTTAACCAAATTTAATGATTATCAAAAATTAGCCTTTCTGGAGCACATACTACAGCCTTACCATTTGAACACCAGGGGGCTCCGATGAATTTTTGAATGAAGGCTTGAAACATCTTGAAATACTTCAAGAAATGACTTCGGTGGGCTTGTATAATGATCTAGAACACTTTTTCATTAGATTTGAAGACGGTCAAAAAATTGCCCTTTGGAGCACATACTATAGCCTTACTCTTTGAACACCAGGGGGCTCCGAATGTTTGAATAAAGCATTTAAACATCTTGAAATACCTCCAGAAACCCTTTGGTGGGGTGTATAATGATCTCGAACACTTTTTAATTAAATTTGAAGATGGTCAAAAATGACCCTTTTTGGAGCACATACTATAGCCTTACCATTTGAACACCAGGGGGCTCTGACGAATGTTTGAATAAAGGCTTGAAACATCTTGAAATACTTCTGGAAACATGTTGATGGGCATGTATAGAGATCTAGAGCACTTTTTAATTAAACTTGAAGATGGTCCAAAAATGACCCTTTTTGGAGCACATACTATAGCCTTACCATTTGAACACCAGGGGGCTCACATGAATTTTCTACCAAAAGCACGAAAAGCCTTGAAAAAACTCCAGAAACACGTTGGTGGGCACGTATAATGATCTAGAGCACTTTTTAATTAGATTTAAAGTTGGTAAAAAAAAATTACCCTTTTTGGAGCACAAACTATAGCCTTACCATTTGAACAACAGAGAATGTTATTATGTCTTTTAGAACATCCTAAATCACATTTTAGACATTTTTGGAATCATTTCCAAAATGTCCATTTTTGGACGCTAAAAAATGATTTTCGGAGCATGTTCTAAAAACTCCTCAAAACATAAATCAACTTGAAATACACCAGAGTATTTATTATGTCATTTAGAACATCCTAAATCACATTTTAGACTTTTACAATCATGTCCGAAATGTCCATTATTGGACATCATATGAAAAACTCATTTTTAGATGATATTGGTAACCACCCGAAAGCTGTTTTAAATCAACCTGAAAAACCTCAGGGAGTGTTCATTATGACCTGAGGAACATCCTCAATCACAATTTAAACTTCTTTGAAATAGGAGTGCACAATTTTGGCAAAACTAAAATCCCGATTTTTCCTCTAAAAACTTGATTTTGATTTTGGGTAAAACTACCAAAGACAACATAAGTTAGCATGTTGTGTCCGTCAGCAGCCCGCAATGCAAGGCACTGCTCTGACCTCCAATCTGTGACGGTATCAGTGATGGACCCACAGAAATTTATTTATTTTTTTTCATTTAATCTTTATTGAATGAAGTAAGTTTACAAACAATATACAACAAGAAAATAAACTGAACAGGTTTTCCAGGGGGAATATACTGAAATACAATGTCCAAAACAGAGCAAATACTGATGGTTTTAGAGCCTTTTTTGATCCAGATTTATCTAACAGCTTTGAATAAAGTTCAACATCTTTCAAAACATAATAATGTTTGGTTTTGTGTTACAGAACTTACATTTGCAAATGAAAATTTAACAAGCAAGGAGGAGCCTACGGTAGCCTGGAGGAGAAGCCTACGGTAGCCTGAAGGAGGAGCCTACGGTAGCCTGGAGGAGGAGCCTACGGTAGCCTGAAGGAGGAGCCTATGGTAGCCTGGAGGAGAAGCCTACGGTAGCCTGAAGGAGGAGCCTACGGTAGCCTGGAGGAGGAGCCTACGGTAGCCTGAAGGAGGAGCCTATGGTAGCCTGGAGGAGGAGTATATGGTAGCGTGAAGGAGGTGTCCACGGTAGCCTGGAGGAGGAGCCTACAGTAGCCTGGAGGAGGAGTCTACAGTAGCCTGGAGGAGGAGTCTACGGTAGCTGGGAGGAGGAGCCTACGGTAGCCTGGAGGAGGAGTCTATGGTAGTGTGAAGTAGGAGTCTACTGTAGCCTGGAGGAGGAGTCTATGGTAGTGTGAAGGAGGAGTCTACTGTAGCCTGGAGGAGGAGTCTATGGTAGTGTGAAGGAGGAGTCTACTGTAGCCTGGAGGAGGCGTCTATGGTAGCCCACAGGCGCACAGCCCGGAGTCATGAGAAAGATGAAATCGATTTGATTTCCCTTTTTTACAAATCATATAATTAAAAAAATCTGATTTAAAATCGATTAATCGTGCAGCCCTAGAATATATTCATGTATATGTATGCTTGTATGTATATATGTGTATATATATATATATATATATATGTATGTTGTTTGTAATACTTTATCTTCATCTCGTGGGAACTTTTAGCAAAGTTGGCCTTTGAAGGTTCGACTTGATTTTCTGTTATTATTTATTGAAAAGTTGTTTTAGTTTTTGTGTGTGAAAGTTTGTGTGTATTTAATGAACAGCTGTTTGTTTTGGACAGGACGCTGGTGGAAAAGAGGTTTTTAATGTCAATGAGCTTTTCCTGCTTAAATAAAGGTCAAAAAATACATTTTACTATGTTTGTATTTACATATGTATGTACATGTGTACATATATTTTTCCCTATGTATTCCCTATACCCATCTGTATTTTTCCATCTGTATTTTTCCATCTGTATTTTTCCCTCTGTATTTTTCCGTCTGTATTTTTTGCTCTGTATTTTTCCCTCTGTATATTTCCCTCTGTAATTTCCATCTGTATTTTTCCATCTGTATATTTCCGTCTATATTTTTCCCTCTGTATACTTCCGTGTATATTTCCATCTGCTGTTTCCGTTTCCTGATCCAATCTGCTCTAAACTCCGACACCCCCGCTCACCTTGTGATTTCCAATTTAGTTTTCTTTTTTCTTTTTTACCTTTCAAAGGATGTTTATTTGCTTTTGATGAAAATGATTTCCATAAATAACAAACGCAGATGCTGCGTGCTGCAGAATTACATGAAAGAATAATGATGAAAGCGTCGGCGCCCTAATGAGGCATCTGGAAGCTCCGGTCCAACCTGGTGGTCCTTCACTCCGGGGAAAGCGCCGCTCGTCCTTGATGCTCCGTCTGTGGACGTGGGGCTGCGCTGCCAAATGGAAAAGGGAAGGCTTCATTTTCTACCAGTTCAAGTACAGAAAGTCATCAAGCTGCATCAGAGAAGAGGCAGAAACTTTCATTTTCTCAGTAAATGAGCTGAAAGACTCATCCATAAACCAAAACACTGGAGCTGACGCTGCCTTCACGGCCTGTGGGAAAGATGGGAAATGCGAGTAACAAACTGGAAATGCCTCCTCATGTCGTATTTTCTGCTGGAGAACTGAGAAAAAAAAAGTCCATACACCAGATGAAAATGACCTTTGACCTTTTCAACAGAGAGCAACGGGATTCATGACCAACGATGGTTTTATGAACGTTCTGCTGCTGGGAGCAGATGATTTTACACATTTATAAGATACACAACTGACAGTTTCTGCTTATTTTTTCATGTTACTTTGTACAGTGTTAATTTTATTCACTATTTAATATATGAAATAAAAACCCCAGTGACCTTTCACTGTCAACGATCCAACTCCAGGGGTTTAGGATTGTGTTTTTTCTTCAATTTCATTCAATTAGTGGTTTATTTGTTCTTGTTGCTTTTATTTTTGTCAGTTCTTCATTCATTTTGTTAATTTTCATTTCATTGGTCACTTTTACAGTTTTTGTTCATTTGCTTCCTTATTTTATACATTTTTTTATTTTTTCATTCCAGCCATCGTTTGGCTCATTTCTTCATGTTATTTATTATTTAGTAAACGGTTTATTTTCATATACATATATATATGATATCTTCGATTTCATTCAGTTTGCAGTTTATTTTCTTCTGTTCCGTATCAGATGAATTAATGCGTCTAAACTGTTTAACTTCAACATAAAATGTGTTTCAGCTGTTTTTCATTTCACTGCGATAACTAAAGCACTTGAACACATCACACACATCATCAGACTGACAGTACAGAATGAGGTCGACGGAACATGAGTGACAAATCAAAGTGCTTTAAAGTGTGTGGTGGTTCTTTATGGCTCCGCCCATCGACTGTATCCACAAACGCTGATGCTGCAGTTTAAAGGTCCGATTAAAGATCTGTTTAAAGGTCAATGAAGCTGGATTTTCCACTCGGACTCAGAACAAAACGTGTCTCACAGGAGCTTTGCAGGCATTTGAATTAATGACCACAAAGGTCCACAAAGGACCACAACCAGGCCATATAGGACCGTAAAGGACCATGAAGGACCAAAACCAGCCCATAAAGGACAGTAAAGGACCACAAAGGACCAAAATCTGCCCATAAAGGACCATAAAGGATCATAAAGGACCAAAACATGCCCATAAAGGACCGCAAAGGACTAGAAGGACCAAAACATGCCCATAAAGGACCGCAAAGGACCAGAATGGACCATAAAAGACCAGAAAGGACCAAAACCAGCCCATAAGGACAATAAAAGACCCTAAAGGACCATAAAGGACCGTAAAAGACCAGAAAGGACCAAAACCAGCCCTTAAAGGACCAGAAAGAACCATAAAGGACCATAAAAGACCAGAAAGGACCATAAAAGATTGGAAAGGACCATAAAAGACCAGAAAGGACCAAAACCACCCCATAAAGGACCAGACCCACTGATGTGGTCCATGTTCAGCCCATTCATCCAAATACCACTGAATCATCAGCATAAACCACAACTTTTTCATCCTGATCCAACTATAACAGTTTAGTTTGACTTCCGTCCCTTAGATTAAAACATTTGATTTCATTTATATTTGAACTGTCCACTGTTGGGTTCATGTGCCTTTGGCTACACCGTCCTCTGGTTCCACCATCCTCTGGATCCATCGTCCTCTGGTCTCACTGTCCTCTGGATCCCCATCTTCATTCTATTTATTAGACCTGGAACACATGAACATGTAGAAGGATGGTTTTATAGGAAATAGGAAAGGAAACGGGAAACGTGTCCAGTCCATGTGTCCGTCCCAGACCAGTCCTCCATGTCCCTGGACACGGTCAGCATAAGGGCTGGTTTGGACTCAGGACTGAGTCTGGTCTAGGTGGATCAGGTTCTCCAGGGTGGTTCTGGTCCATGTGGTTATCTGGGCTGTAGATGGTTCTAGTCTGTTTAATCTGAGGGGTCAAAGGTCACAGTATTCACCTTTTACAGTGAAATGAGCCCAGGTTCCTTCAGTCTGGACCATAGAGGCTGAAGGTCCAGATTTCCTCCTGTCAATCATTTGAACTCTGCCCCCCCTTTCCTTTCCTTTCCTTTTTTCCTTTCCTTTCCTTTCCTTCCTTTCCTTTCCTTTCTTTCCTTTCCTTTCCTTTCCTTTCCTTTCCTTTCCTTTCTCTTCCCTTCCCTTCAGAACTACTTTCCACATCGAAGTGCAATGACTTTGCAACATTCTTTAATGACAAGGTTCAGGGCATTAAACACTCAGTTAATCCCACAACACAGTTCTCACTGCAGCCTTCCAGACACCTACAGCTGACACATTTCACACCTGTCACTGACAAAACAGTCCAAGAGACCATCTCCAGTCTGAGTTCAGCTACATGTTGCCTTAACGAGTTGCCCACTACATTTCTAAAATCTGTGCTTAGCAGTTTGCTACCTCAGCTCACTCACTTAGTTCATATTTCATTACAATCTGGAACATTTCCCAGGGCCTTGAAAACTGCTGTCATTAGGCGCTCCTAAAGAAGAGTAGTCTTGATGACAGTACTGAACAACTATCGGCCCATATCAAATCTGCTGTTTTTAGGTAAAGTCTTGAGAGAGTTGTTTACCAACAGCTCTCTGACTTTCTTCTACTGAACAACTGCTTTGATGGTTTCCAGTCATTTCAGGCCCCATCACAGCACTGAGACTGCTCTGATCAAAGTGACAAATGACATCCGTCTGAACACAGACAACAGGTACAGTAACAGTCTAGTCCTGCTGGATCTGAGTGCTGCATTCGATACAGTTGATCATGTGATCCTGTTACAGAGGTTAGAGGACTGGGTAGGCATCTCTGGTCCTGCCCTGAAATGGTTCAAGTCCTACCTTGAGGACAGGAAGTATTTTGTTCAAATCGGAAACTGTGTCAAACCAAATGGCAGTGACCTGTGGGGTCCCCCAGGGGTCCATCCTGGGACCCCTGTTGTCAACTTTACATGTTGCCCCTGGGCCAGTTAATACACAGTAATAACGTGTCCTACCATAACTATGCAGACGACACTCAGATTTACATCTAGCTGACAGCAGGTGAACATGGGCCTGTGGACTCACTCTGTGACTGCCTCCAACAGATCACTGTGTGGATGCAAAACAACTTTCTCCAGCTAAACTCAGACAGACTGAAGTCATTGTCTTTGACCCACAAAAACCCAGAGAAAGTGTCATCAGTCATCTGAATCTGTTACTCTAAAACTAAAAACCAGGTTAGATATCTAGGGTAATATGGACTCAGACTAAACTTTAACAGCCACATTAAATCAATACATCATCAGCCTTTTACCATCTCAAAAACACTGCCAGAATCAAAGGTTTACTGTCTAAACCAGACTTAGAAAGACTTATCCACGGATTTATCTCTTGCAGGTTAGACTACAGTAACGGCCTTCTGACTGGACTCTAAATCAGCTGTAAGACACATGCAGTACATCGAGTCCTGACTAGAACCAGGAAGGACCACCTATTAGTCATGCACTCAGATCTGTGCACTGGCTTCCTGTGGCTCAGAGAATAGACTTTAAAACAGCTCTGCTGGTCTAGAAGTCTGTCCATGGTCTAGCACCAACATACATCTGTGACGTGTTGGTCCCATAGGAACCATGTCAGACCCTGAGAACCTCTGGGACTGGTCTGAGAACCTGAGGGACCGGTCTTCTGCTGGTGCCCAGAGTCAGGACTAAACAGGTGAAGCTGTGTTTCAGTTTTATGCAGCTAAACTCTGGAACAGTCTTCCTGATGACGTCAGACAGACCTGAACTGTGACAGTGTTTAAGCCCAGGCTGAAAACAGCTCTGTTTGACTGTGCACAGAACAGCTGAAAGGGTTCTATCTGCACTCTGACCTTTTATTTTGTTTTAAGAGATTATTATTTATGTTTATTAATTATGTTTTATTTGCAATTGTGTGTTTTTAACTTGTCTCTTCCATTTTTGTAAAGCACTGGGAATTGCCCTGTGTATGAATTGTGCTATGCAAATAAATCTGCCTTGCCTTGGTTTCCTTTCCTTATCCAGGTACACGTTCTGCTGGATCAGTCGGACCCCCTGGTTCTGTTGGACCCACTGGTTCTGCCGTTCCTTTCTCATTCCTGCTCCTCTTTCATCTGCAGGTTTCCTTCTACATCAAACGAGCCTCATTTGCAGCTCATTAACAGACGCTGATGCTCTGAACATGCACACAACAAAACTGAGTTTAAATGGAACAAAGAAGAGTTTGTCCTGAGACGATCTGTGGACGAAAAACTAAACATGACTGAGGAACATGAGAACAACGAGCAGGTGGAACCAAACCAAAGCACCTTCAGATGGAACCAAAGCACCTTCAGACGGAACCAAAGAACCTTCAGACGGAACCAAAGAACCTTCAGATGGAACCAAAGCACCTTCGGACGGAACCAAAGAACCTTCGGACGGAACCCAGCACCTTCAGATGGAACCAAAGAACCTTCAGACGGAACCAAAGAACTTTCAGACGGAACCAAAGCACCTTCAGACGGAACCAGAGAACCTTCAGATGGAACAAAGAACCTTCAGATGGAACCAAAGCACCTTCAGAAGGAACCAAAGCACCTTCAGATGGAACCAAAGAACCTTCAGACGGAACCAAAGAACCTTCAGATGGAACCAAAGAACCTTCAGACGGAACCAAAGCACCTTCAGACGAACCAAAGAACCTTCAGACGGAACCAAAGAACCTTCAGACGGAACCAAAGAACCTTCAGACGGAACCAAAGAACTTTCAGACGGAACCAAAGAACTTTCAGACGGAACCAAAGCACCTTCAGATGGAACCAGAGAACCTTCAGACGGAACAAAGAACCTTCAGATGGAACCAAAGCACCTTCAGAAGGAACCAAAGCACCTTCAGATGGAACCAAAGAACCTTCAGATGGAACCAAAGAACCTTCAGACGGAACCAGAGAACCTTCAGATGGAACAAAGAACCTTCAGATGGAACCAAAGCACCTTCAGAAGGAACCAAAGCACCTTCAGATGGAACCAAAGCACCTTCAGATGGAACCAAAACTACAGTCAAACTGAACTCATGTGTTTGAGTGTGTTTGGTGGACCAGATTGGACCCTTTTGTGGACCAGGGAGGCGTCCAGGAGGCATCTGAAACAGATGTCTGATCCACCTCAGCTGGTCCCTCTGAATGTGGAAGAGCAGCGGTTCTACTCTGACCTCCTCCCCCTATCCCTAAGGGTGCGCCCAGACACCCTACAAAGGAACTCATTTCGACCGCTTGTATCTGGGATCTTGTCTTTTTTGGTCCTGACCCAAAGCTCATGAACATAGATGAGGGTAGGAACATAGACTGGCCAGTAAATCGAGAGCTTCTCCTTTTGGCTCAGCGCCTTCTTCACCACAACCGACTGATACAACGACCGCATTACTGCAGACGCTGCACCGATCTGTCTGTCAATCTGACACTCCATCCTTCCCTCACTCGTGAACAAGACCCCAGATACTTGAACTCCTCCACTTGGGGCAAAGACTCTCCACCCAAACTATTACTGTCTTTGCCCCATATAATTGTAACTGCAGTAATTCCAAACAGTTCCAGAGCAGAACCCAGTGGGCTCTGATCCAGTTCAGTCCAGTGGAGCAGTCAGACGGTGGATTTCCATATTTATGACCTGCCTTTGTTTGTTCCAGTGACTGAAGGGAAAACACCAAAACCACTGGGACGGTCTTCACAACACTGACACCGTCTACAAACACGCTTTCAACCGAGCGCACAATACAATTCTGTTCTGTAAACACCCGATCACAAAGACACACGAGTGGACGGAGGAGGAGCACAGAGAACCTGAGACCCAAACGTCCACCTTTAACCCTTAAAGACCCAAACGTCCACCTTTAACCCTTAAAGACCCAAACATCCTCCTTTAACCCTTAAAGACCCAAACGTCCACCTTTAACCCTTAAAGACCCAAATGTCCACCTTTAACCCTTAAAGACCCAAACGTCCACCTTTAACCCTTAAAGACCCAAACATCCACCTTTAACCTTAAAGACCCAAACATCCACCTTTAACCCTTAAAGACCCAAACATCCACCTTTAACCCTTAAAGACCCAAATGTCCACCTTTAACCCTTAAAGACCCAAACGTCCACCTTTAACCCTTAAAGACCCAAACATCCACCTTTAACCCTTAAAGACTCAAACGTCCACCTCTGTCCATTTTCTGTCTGTGTTCTTGTGTTTCTGTTTGTTTTCTCTCTATTTCCTGTCCATTTTCTTTTTTCTGTCCATTTTGTCCATTTTTTATCTGTTTCTGTTTGTTTTGTTTTTCTGTCCATTTTCTGTCTGTTTTCTGTCCATTTTCTGTTTGTTTCTGTCTGTTTTCTGCCCATACTGTCTGTTTTCTGTCCATTTTCTGTCTGTTTTCTGTGAATCTAAGTCATAAATGGATTAAAGGTCATTAAACCATCAACTACATTTACGTGTACGTCCAGTGTTCATAACATGCTGTAAATGACTCAATAACTGTTACAAAAAAAAAAGCCTTAGTTACAAATAATGACTCAAGGATAAAAGTGTGAAAGTGTCAGTATTTTTTGAAAAGTTTCACAGAACAGCCCAAAGTTTTCACACTTTCAGGACGATAGAAAACACTGGTGATAAATCAGCGCAGCAGCGTTTGTTCCTGTGATGAAGAATGATTAATAGGCTTTAATGGACAGAGCGTCTCATGATCAGTCCCATAAATGTTTGAACAACAGCCGTTCTGGCGCGAGGTTCTGACGGCGGATGCATCCTTATGTTGTGATTACAAAGGCAATAATCCAAAAGAGCGAGGCGTTGTCGGCGCTGGAACAAAGGACTCAGTGAAAGAAAAGCTTTGGATTCGTATCCTCCTACAATGTGTGATGAATGGGGAGCTGTGCTGTTAAAGCTGAGCTCATCCATCATCAGCTCCAGCGGTAATTAATGTTGTAGGCGAGGCGGTGCCAAGCAGCGCTCTGCGGAAGTAAATCTGTGTCAATCAAGAATTTGGATTAGAAAAGACATTGAATTTCTAGCACAGATTTTTTTTTTGCACTGAAATTAAGGCATCTGATTTATTGCATCTGATTTTTTTTATTCTAAATTTATGAACATAGTTTAATTCACAGACAAACAATTCAGATACTTAATTTCAGTGCCCAAAAAATTCAGATAGTTAATTTCAGATGCCAAAAAAATTCAGATACTTAATTTCAGTGCAAAAAAAAATTCAGATACTTAATTTCAGTGCAAAAAAAATTGAGTGCTTCAAATTCAATCCATCCATTTTCTTCCTCTTATCCGGTGCTGGGGTCGCGGGTGGTAAACAGTCTAAGCAGGGATGCCCAGACTTCCCTCTCCTCAGACTCCTCCTCCAGCTAACCCAGGGAGGCGTCCAGGAGGCATCCGAAACAGAATGTCTGATCCACCCTCAGCTGGTTCCCCTGGATGTGGAGGAGCAACGGCTCTACTCTGAGCTCCTCCCCCTATCCCTAAGGATGCCATCCTACGGAGGAAATTCATTTCGACTGCTTGTATCCGGACCTGGTCCTTTCGGTCATGGCCCAAAGCTCATGACCATAGGTGAGGGTAGAAATGTAGACTGGACCGGTAAATCAAGAACCTCACCCTTTCGGCTCAGCTCCTTTCTTCACCAAACCGACTGATACAACAACCGCATCACTGCAGACGCTGCACCGATCCCACCTGTCAATCTGACGCTCCATCCTTACCCACTTCCATTCCAGTCGAGAACTATGGCCTTGGATTTGGAGGTGCTGATCCTCATCCCACTCACTTCACACTCGGCTGCAAACCGCCCCAGGGCACGCTGAAGGTCCAGGTTCAGTGAGCCAACAGGACAACGTCATTCTGCAAAAGCAGGGATGAAATCCTGTGGTCCCCAAACTGGACCCCCTCCGGCTCCTGGCTGCGCCTAGAAATTCTGTCCATAAAAATTATGAACAGAACCAGTGACAAGGACAGCCCTGCAGAGTCCAACATGCACCTGGAACAGGTCTGACTTACTGCCAGCAATGCGAACCAGGCTCTGCTTCAGTCATACAAGGACCGGACTGCCCTTAGCAAAGGGCCCTGGACCCTACACTCCTGAAGCACCCCCCCACAGGAGGGCACAAGGGACACGGGTTGAACACCTTCTCCAAATCCACAAAACACATGTGGGTGGGTTGGGTGAACTCCCATGAACCTCGAGCACCTGATGGAGGTATAGAGCTGGTCCAGTGTTCTGCGACCGGGACGAAAAACTGCATTGTTTCCTCCTGGATCCAAGGTTCACTATCAGTCAGATCCCCCTCTCCAGTACCCTGGAATAGACTTTCCCCAGGAGGCTGAGGAGGTGTGATCCCCTGTAGTTGGAGCACATCCTCCGTCCCTTTTCTTAAGAAGGGGAACCACCCCAGGGGTCTGCCAATCCAGAGGTACTGTCCCCGACTGCCACGCAATGTTACAGGCCCTTGGTGGCAGAGCACCAGGGGGGATGAGATTCGCCCTGAGTACCTTAGTCTCTGGATGTGCAGAGTCTGTATTGGCTGACACGTCTCTGCTTCAAATTCAATGTCTTTTATGATTCAAAATCTGATGACACAGATTTACTTCCACAGTTGTGCTGCTGACTGGTTTATCAGAGCATTTGTAAACTTGTAAACATGTATGGAGGGTGAAACCTGAGCGCATGAATCTGTCTGAGCTCCACTTTAAACACATCATCATCATGTTTATGAAACGTTCGCCTCAAAGGGACGAAGCGTCGAACTAACGCCAGCGTAAAATGAAGGCACATGCACATGAACACGCACGTGCACGTGTGGGCACTGTGCGCACACCGTCCCCCATCGGGCCACCGTCCACGGCCACTGTACCGTAAACGCTCGGGTATAATCGGTGCAGCGTTTGTCACCATATGATTATTCATTTTGTGGATGTTGCGACTCCTGGTTGTAGTTACCTCGTCTAAAACGGTCCGAGGAGAGATTTATCACTTTGCCCGCTGTCAAACCAGAATATATAAAGTGAGGTTTGTGGATGGCTTCTGAGATAAACGCCATATTTATAATGCCCTGGGAGAGATGATGGCAGCTGATAATTTGCCTTCTTGATATCTGGCCCTGTGCTGACCTTGACGCCGGTTACTCTGAGATAGATGTGTGAAAAAAAGCAGCAGCAGCAGCGAACGAACGAACGGGTGATTGGAAATGAATAATGGAGGTGAAATTCAGCCCCGACAGGACGATAGATGGGTTCGCATCAGAACAGAGTGAGCACCCAGCGTTAGTGACGGACAAAAAAAATCCCATAGACATTATGAAGTCGTTTGTTGTTTAATTTGTCACTGACATGAGCGGTCGTTCTATAGAAGGAAATCTGTGTCATCACATTCTGAATTATAAAAGACACTGAATTTGTAGCACTGAACTTTTTTTGCACTGAAATGAAGTATCTGAATTTTTTTGCACTGAAATTAAGTATCTGAATTTTTTTGCACTGAAATTAAGTATCTGGATTTTTTTTTGCACTGAAATTAAGTATCTGAATTGTTTGTCTCTGATTCAACTATGTTCATAAATTTAGAATTAAAAAATCAGATGCAATAAATTCCGATACTTAAATTCAGTGCAAAAAAAATCTGTGCTAGAAATTCACTGTCTTATAATTCAAAATCTTTTGACACAGATTTACTTCCATATAGTTCACCTGAAGGCCACGTTTGAACTAAAGTTGAATAATATGGTAAAAAAAAAACAGAAGTTGTGTCTAAATGGAAGTTATTAAAGTCGTGTGTTTTTCAGATCAGGTGATGTTTTTTTCCCGCAGCACAAACCCAGTTCTTAACCTTTACGTCCGAGTGCGAGCCGTCAGCGTGTGCACTTCACTGACCGCTTTGTTTCTGACGCTTTGACCACATGACCTTTGAATCCACTCATGACTTGAAGACACGTCGGTGCCGTTGTCTTTATAACGCTGACATTTAACGGATCACGCTGACGTACTGCTGTTTTTGATTCTGTCCACACAAACCAAAGTGGTTTTTTTATTTGATTTAGGAGTTTTCTTCAACTGGATCCAGAATATGTCCATGTGCACATATGGAAGTTCTAGTTACCTCTGCCAGGAGGTATTGTGATCACTTTGCTTTGTGTGTTTGCATGCGTGCATGTTGTTAGCAAGATAGCTCAAAAAGTTATGGATGGATTTTCATGAAATTTTCAGGAAATGTTGATACTGACACAAGGAAGAAATGATTACATTGTGGTGGTGATCGGGGGTGGGCAGATCTGTCTTGGCGGAGGTCTGCGCTCTCCGAATGCTTTTCTAGTTTTATCATATTTTCATTGGATCTTCATCAGGTTAAAACGTAAACATCCATGAGTTTCTATGGAACCGAAAACAAACAATCAGCAGGTTTAAGCTTTGACTAGAACCGTTGGGTCCAAGTGTTTTGGAGAGGGACGGACAGAAAACAGACAGAAAGTGTCCTTCTGTCCATGGTGGACAGACAAGAAGGACAGGCAGACAGAAGGACAGAAAACAGAAAGTGTCCTTCTGTCCATGGGTGGATAGACAAGATAGACAGACAGAAGGACAGAAAACAGAGACAGAACAACAAGGATAGACAGATGGACAGACAGATGGACAGACAGAAGGACAGAAAGATGGACAGACAGACAGACAAATGGACATACAGATGGACATGCCTGATGGCTCTGATAAACACTACCATTCCAAATTTGTCTCAGTTTGTTTCTGTTTCCTCTGGTTAAATTCATCAAATTTCTTGTCCATCTCCAGACCCTTTTCCCCTTCTGTTCTGGAATATTCCCCCTTCTGTTCTTCTGTTCTGTACCTCTGGTATTGAGTTGAGACACAACGCCTGCAGAACCTAGAACTACACCAACTAGAACAGAGGTGTCAAACTCTGGTCTTCGAGGGCCGGTATCCTGCATGTTTAAGGTATTTGCCTCTTCCATCACACTTGGAGGCCATTACATCGTTATCAGGCTTCTGCAGAGCATGATGATGAGCTGACCATTAACTGACCCTGGTGTGGCTGGAAGAGGCAAATACCTTAAACATGCAGGATACCGCCCTCGAAGACCAGAGTTTGACACCTGTGAACTTGAAGGAACACAGGAAAAGGAAAGACTGGACTGAGACACATGACACAAATACAGTCTGTGTCAGACTTCTGTTAAAAACACTAACGGTAACCTCACAGACTTCCTCTAGTATGACCTCACAGTGACATCACTGACTTCCTCTAGTCTGACCTCACAGTGACATCACAGACTTCCTCATGTTCTCTTCTATGTAATAAAAGTCCTATTTTAATTGACTTATTTTGATGATTATTAACATGAAAAACCATCTACCATGATGGAGTCCAACAGGCCCACAGTTGTGTCTTCGTCTCGTCCTACACCATTCACACTTGAGTGAGGACAGACTGTGGACGTTTCATGAGAAAAGCGTGTGATAAACATTCTCTTCCATCCAACCGTGTGTCATTTCTAACCTGAAAACTGCCCGACACCATCTGTAACGTTCTCTGAAAATAGGCACCAATGTCTGAACGTGTTGGATTCAGAGCGGAGACGCCACGCTGAGAACCGACGGACCCACGCCTGGACATGATTGAAGCACCCACCTAGGCGACAGCGCAGGGAAAAATACCAGATTTGAGCAGCATCTGATATGTTTCTGAGACTGTTTTGAAAATGATCATCTTTATTTGGGACATAAGTCAGAATACAAAGGCAATGAGAAGGCAAAGAGAAGTTACAAATTTAAACGGAATATCCAGAACACTGAAGGCAACAAGTTAAAAAAAATAAAAATACGGTGTACAACTATTTAATTTAGTCTCTTTAACAACACGTTATGTCTGTATGTATATACAATAACAGTCAAAAGTTTTAGAACATCACAATTTTTCCAGTTTTGTATTGAAATTCAAGCAGTTCCAGTCCAATGAACAGCTTGAAATGGTACAAAGGTAAGCGGGTGAACTGCCAGAGGTTAAAAAAAAAAAAAAGGTAAGGTTAAACAAAACTGAAAAATAATGTACATTTCAGAATTATAAGAAAAGGCAAACAAGACCTGGGTTAACAACTTAAAGCAGTTGCTGCAGCAATGGAGGTTGATCAAGCCTGGAAAGTTGGTGCTACCAATTCCTCCAGGTGGCCAACGTTGTGAATTCCTTCAACCCCCCTGTGTCTGCAGAAAAGTATTGTTGAACACACTTTGGTACCATACCGTTGGGAGCATTGTTTGAACAGTATTGGACTGCAGAAAGTAGAGTGTTACTATAAAAATGGAAAAGAAGAAAAGGCAATTAACGATAGAAGAGAGACAGAGCATCAGAAGACTGAAAAATGTAGGTCTGTCCTACAGAGAACTGTCCAAGAAAGTCCAGGTGTCAGTAAGTCCAGTTTCCTTCACCATCCAAAGGCACTCAGAAACTGGACTGGGAAATGCTGACAGAGGAGGGTCTGGCAGAGCCAAAGACACAACAGAACCAGAAGACAAGTTTATGAGAGTCACAGCTGGAGTGAGAGGAGACTGACAGGACAACAGCTGAAAGCACAGAGAAGATAGTGGTTGTAGTAAGCAAGTCTCAGTTTCAACTGTGAACAGAAGACTGACAGTTGAAGGTTTGATGGGTCAAGTTTAGGGATGTAACGATAACCGGCATAATGATAAACTGCGGTAAAATTTCCGACGGTTAGTATTACCGTTTAAATTCTAATTATTGTGATAACTGTGTTCGATTACCGCACCTAGAAAACTCACGGTACTGTTCATTTCCTGAAGAAGCAGCGGCACTCCAGGCGTGTGTGTGCAGTTTGTAATGTAAACATGGCAGTGAAAACATGGCGGAAGGCACCTGTGTGGCCCGAGCTCCAGAGATTTGGGGATAGCGGCTCCCGCATGGACCCCGTCCGTCGGAGCGCACGAGCGTACAGGCCCGGTCCGTTCTAGCAGCGATGTGTACTGACCCGGTACGCGCTAGTGTTACCCCTCCCCGGCCCCACTGATTTAGATCCTCACCCAGCATTGAAACCATCTGAATATAGATACTCAGGACAACTCATGTCAGTTCAAATGAGCCCAAATGAGTGAGCTTCAA
This sequence comes from Sphaeramia orbicularis, assembly GCF_902148855.1. Classification (NCBI taxonomy): domain Eukaryota; kingdom Metazoa; phylum Chordata; class Actinopteri; order Kurtiformes; family Apogonidae; genus Sphaeramia; species Sphaeramia orbicularis. The sequence continues at coordinate 7,642,653 of NC_043957.1, forward strand.
CTGTACAAAGACACATGATGTGTGTAAAAACCAAAGGAGAGGAGGCTTTATGAACTGAAGAACATTCACAGGAAATCCACTGACTGACCTCCAGAGGAACTGGACCATATGACACTGTTGTGGTTTGTCTGTCTCTCACCAGGAGTGAACCACTGACCAGTCTGGATCAGATCAGCCTGACATGCTTTAAAATCTTCATTCTTTCAGAATATTTACATTTGTTCATTAACAGTTCAGGAAATATGATTGTTTCACTTTCTGTTTGTACATGTACAATAGTGGATATGTGTGACACTGAATGATTTCATCTGGAAAATGTTCAAACAAACTCCACTATGACCTGTCCAACTACTTTTTTTCACACTCAAAAACAAAAATTGATAAGGAATTGGATCAATAAGCAGAATGATATAGCTTGATACTGATCAAAATCCTATCAGTTCCCACCCCTGGTGCAGATATCTTGTGTCCTTAAGGTGCCAACTTTAATGCGCATTTGTATGTTTGTTGTTTACATGTTATTACTTGAATGTTTCTGCAACAGAAAGTACATTGTGCATGTTACTTTGTTAATTTTGTTCAAAATACAACTCGTTTATATTATTTCAGTGTGTATAAGTACTTTTTGAACATTTTGAGCACATTTCAACAATACCGCAATAATAATGATAACCGTGATAATTTTAGTCACAATAACCGTGATATGAAATTTTCATATCGTTACATCCCTAGTCAAGTTGCAGCAATAAAGCCACTGCTGAGACTTCAGAATAAGAAAAAGAGGCTTGGCTGGGCCATGAAACACCGTCAGTGGACTACTGAAGACTGGAAGAAGGGGTTATGGACTGATGAACCCAAATTTGAAATCTTGGGTTCATCCTGCAGGACTTCTGTACGCCGTCGAGTAGGTGAAAGGATGGTTTCTCAGTGTGTGACATCAACTGTCAAACATGGAGGAGGAAGTGTGATGGTCTGGGGCTGTTTTGCTGGATCCAGGGTCGGTGATTTGTACAGAGTGAAAGGCATCCTGAACCCAAACGGCTCCCACAGTTCCATTCTGCAGCTATGCCATGCACTACCCTCTGGGATGGGCCTAGTTGGTCAGGGGTTCATCCTACAGCAAGAGAATGACCCAAAACACAAGTCCAAGTTATGGCAGAACTACCTGAAGAAAAAAGAACAAGATGGTCCGCTTGAAAACATGGACTGTCCAGCACAGTGTCCAGAGTTAAACCCCATGGAGCTGGTTTGGGATGAACTGGACAGAAGGGTGAAAGCAAAGACACCTACAAGTACAACACATTTATGGGAACTTCTGCAACAGAGTTGGAAGAACTGTCTGAAGAATATTTGATTTCCACTGTAGAAAGAATGCCACCAGTGTGATCAACTGTTCTATCTGCCAAAGGCGGACACTGTGATGAGTCCAAAGTTTAAAATACATTTGGGTTTCGAAATTGATTCCATGATTTCTTTTTTAACTTCAATTGTTTGTTTGTTCTATGCGTTGATTTCAGAGTACACAGACACTCAGCTGCATCATTTTACTGAAATTCTGTAAAAAATTGGGGTGCTCTAAAACTTTTGACCGGTAGTGTATATTTATATACATACATATCTGTCCTTGTATAAACTCTCCTAGTTGAATGTTGTACTCTCTCTTGGACCCAGTTCTACCTCTGAGCGTTCCATATTCATGTCATCTCATATCTGTTCAGTTGAAGGTTTAAATGAGGCCCATGTTGGATGGAGAACAGGGCTTATTTAGTCTGATTCTGGACCTGGGTTGAATCCCTCACTAATGGGCTTCAGTCATGTCACAACTGTCACGTTCCCTTTCTGTCAACAAAAGGTCCATTCATATTAGATGGTCTGAAATCCGACACATAAACCTGTTGTGTTTGGACCAACTGTAGGTCAGTCAGGAAACTAGTATGAAACCAGTACAGAGCAGAAGGTCCAACTGGGACTGAACGGGGTGAAAGGGGCACCATGTTCAAAAGTATGAAAAAAACCCCCCCAATATTAATTACTATTATTTATCAGAATTAACTCAAATTTCATGTTATGTTAACCCTTACAGACCCAAACGTTCACTTTTAACCCTTACAGACCCAAACGTCCGCCTTTAACTCATAAAGACCCAAACGTCCACCTTTAACCCTTAAAGACCCAAACGTCCGCCTTTAACGCTTACAGACCCAAACGTCCACCTTTAACCCTTAAAGACCCAAACGTCCGCCTTTAACGCTTACAGACCCAAACGTCCACCTTTAACCCTTAAAGACCCAAACGTCCACCTTTAACCCTTAAAGACCCAAACATCCGCCTTTAACCCTTACAGACCCAAACGTCCGCCTTTAACCCTTAAAGACCCAAACGTCCACCTTTAACCCTTAAAGACCCAAACGTCCGCCTTTAACCCTTAAAGACCCAAACGTCCACCTTTAACCCTTAAAGACCCAAACGTCCGCCTTTAACCCTTAAAGACCCAAACGTCCACCTTTAACCCTTAAAGACCCAAACGTCCGCCTTTAATGCTTACAGACCCAAACGTCCACCTTTAACCCTTAAAGACCCAAACGTCCACCTTTAACCCTTAAAGACCCAACATCCGCCTTTAACCCTTAAAGACCCAAACGTCCGCCTTTAACGCTTACAGACCCAAACATCCGCCTTTAACCCTTAAAGACCCAAACGTCCGCCTTTAACGCTTACAGACCCAAACGTCCACCTTTAACCCTTAAAGACCCAAACGTCCGCCTTTAACCCTTAAAGACCCAAACGTCCACCTTTAACCCTTAAAGACCCAAACGTCCGCCTTTAACGCTTACAGACCCAAACGTCCACCTTTAACCCTTAAAGACCCAAACGTCCACCTTTAACCCTTAAAGACCCAAACATCCGCCTTTAACCCTTAAAGACCCAAACGTCCGCCTTTAACCCTTACAGACCCAAACGTCCACCTTAACCCTTAAAGACCCAAACGTCCACCTTTAACCCTTAAAGACCCAAACGTCCACCTTTAACCCTTAAAGACCCAAACGTCCGCCTTTAACCCTTACAGACCCAAACGTCCGCCTTTAACCCTTAAAGACCCAAACGTCCGCCTTTAACCCTTAAAGACCCAAACGTCCACCTTTAACCCTTAAAGACCCAAACGTCCACCTTTAACCCTTAAAGACCCAAACGTCCGCCTTTAATGCTTACAGACCCAAACGTCCACCTTTAACCCTTAAAGACCCAAACGTCCACCTTTAACCCTTAAAGACCCAAACATCCGCCTTTAACCCTTAAAGACCCAAACGTCCGCCTTTAACGCTTACAGACCCAAACATCCGCCTTTAACCCTTAAAGACCCAAACGTCCGCCTTTAACGCTTACAGACCCAAACGTCCACCTTCAACCCTTAAAGACCCAAATGTCCGCCTTTAACCCTTAAAGACCCAAACGTCCACCTTTAACCCTTAAAGACCCAAACGTCCGCCTTTAACGCTTACAGACCCAAACGTCCACCTTTAACCCTTAAAGACCCAAACGTCCACCTTTAACCCTTAAAGACCCAAACATCCGCCTTTAACCCTTAAAGACCCAAACGTCCACCTTTAACCCTTAAAGACCCAAACGTCCGCCTTTAACGCTTACATACCCAAACGTCCACCTTTAACCCTTAAAGACCCAAACATCCACCTTTAACCCTTAAAGACCCAAACATCCGCCTTTAACCCTTAAAGACCCAAACGTCCACCTTTAACCCTTACAGACCCACATGTACTCATTTAACCCTTGAAGACCCAAACGTCCTCCTTTAACCCTTAAAGACCCAAACGTCCACCTTTAACCCTTAAAGACCCAAACGTCCGCCTTTAACGCTTACAGACCCAAACGTCCACCTTTAACCCTTAAAGACCCAAACGTCCACCTTTAACCCTTAAAGACCCAAACATCCGCCTTTAACCCTTAAAGACCCAAACGTCCACCTTTAACCCTTAAAGACCCAAACGTCCGCCTTAACGCTTACAGACCCAAACGTCCACCTTTAACCCTTAAAGACCCAAACATCCACCTTTAACCCTTAAAGACCCAAACATCCGCCTTTAACCCTTAAAGACCCAAACGTCCACCTTTAACCCTTACAGACCCACATGTACTCATTTAACCCTTGAAGACCCAAACGTCCTCCTTTAACCCTTAAAGACCCAAACGTCCGCCTTTAACCCTTACAGATCCAAACGTCCACCTTTAACCCTTAAAGACCCAAACGTCCACCTTTAACCCTTAAAGACCCAAACGTCCGCCTTTAACCCTTACAGACCCAAACATCCACCTTTAACCCTTAAAGACCCAAACATCCACCTTTAACCCTTACAGACCCAAACGTCCACCTTTAACCCTTAAACACCCAAACGTCCACCTTTAACCCTTAAAGACCCAAACATCCACCTTTAACCCTTACAGACCCACACGTCCTCATTTAACCCTTGAAGACCCAAACGTCCTCCTTTAACCCTTAAAGACCCAAACGTCCACCTTTCACCCTTAAAGACCCACACGTCCGCCTTTAACCCTTAAAGTCCCAAACGTCCACCATTAACCCTTAAAGACCCAAACGTCCCTGATGTGACCGTGGACATTAGATGTACAGGACAAAGGCGTCCCTGATGTATGGCTTTGTCGGTCGTCCCCCTCCCTGGTGGACGTGTGTGTGGACAGGCTTTGTTGGACTTCCCCCTCCCTGGTGGACGTGTGTGTGGACAGGCTTTGTTGGTCGGACAGGCTTTGTTGGTCATCCCCCTCCCTGGTGGACGTGTGTGTGGACAGGCTTTGTTGGTCGTCCCCCTCCCTGGTGGACGTGTGTGTGGACAGGCTTTGTTGGTCGTCCCCCTCCCTGGTGGACGTGTGTGTGGACAGGCTTTGTTGGTCGTCCCCCTCCCTGGTGGACGTGTGTGTGGACAGGCTTTGTTGGTCGTCCCCCTCCCTGGTGGACGTGTGTGTGGACAGGCTTTGTCGGTCGTCCCCCTCCCTGGTGGACATGTGCGTGTCCAGATGGAGCCTCAGATGTGCATGAACCCTTGTGTGGAGCAGATGAAGTCTGGGCTAATGTGGCTGACGTACTAAAGAGGAGCCTCTGCATTATTCTGAAGACAAGCACTGAGCAGCAGCAGTGAACTAACACCACCTGTTTTACCTCCTTTGAAATGGAGACACAGGTTTTTTTCCCCTCAGTGAAGGCTCAAAGGAGCGTTGACATTTTCATTTATCTATATTCATGAGTGTGACCACAGGCTCTGACTACACACACAGACCTGGACGGAACACACAACTGAGGACCAACTATGGAACATCAGACGGAACATCATACGGAACAAAAGATGCGACATCATATGTGACATCATACAAAACATCATATGGAACTTCAGATGTAACATTATACGGAACACTATATGGAACATCCTACGTGACAACCTATGGAACACTATATGGAAGGTTCTAATGAGACCAAAGGAAGGTTCTAATGGTACCAAAAGCAGGTTCTACTGGAAAAGGTCTAGACTCTTATTGGGTTCAGATCTCAGTGGAGTCTGTGTGGTGGACTGGACTGGAACAGGTCTGGGTCTGGAGTCTGTCCCAGTCCAGTCTGAGGAGGTTTGGACCTACAGCTCTTCTGTATTTGACCATGTTCTCACAGGTCCACAGGTTCACTGACCCCATCTTCAGACAGTCTGTGTTCAGTCCACGACACTTTGACAAACTGTCATCACTGGAGGTCACCAAATATGGAACCGGTGTCTGTTTGACCCTTAAAGACCCAAACGTCCACCTTTAACCCTTTTTAAACCAAAACTATATATTTCTTTTTAAAAATGCACCTACAAAACTTATTTTGTTCCTATAAACCTATTCTTTACTTTTACAAAACTTCCTGGCCTCTTTTTGATGTGGGGGGGTGTGGTTAGATGAGAGGCGTGTCCAGACAGGAAGCAGTATTGCTGATGATGGACAGACATGGCCTCATTTACGACAATGGAACCAAAGACAGAACTCAGAACCAGGCTGTTCTCTAAGCTCTGAACCCGACTGTGTGCTGAGCAGCACTTGACTGAAACAGACCTCAGATCCGGTTCCAGAACACACAATGATCTAGACCAGGGCTCTCAAACTCATTTTCTTTCAGGTTCCACATTCAGTCCAATTTGATCTGCAGTGGGCTGGACCAGTAAAATAATAACAGAATCACCTATAAATAATGACAACTGCACATTTTTGTCTGTGTTTTAGTGCGAAAACCCCCCCCATAAAATTATGAAAATACTTACTTTTATAAACTATTCAAACAAAAAGATGTGAATAACCTGAAAAAACTGAAATTTCTTAAAAAAAAAATCAGTGCAATTTTAACAATATTCTGCCCCCACTTATCATTTGTCCATGTGCATTCTGGATCAGATCTACAAAGACACTAAACACTGAGGAACAGGCAGAAAAGAGTTCAAATTGGGCTGAATTTTCTTTAGACATTTCAGGTTGTTCATATTTGTTCAGGTTATTCACATTTTATTGTTACAAGATAGTTTGTAAATGTAAATATTTTCAGAATTTAATGTTATTTTTGAAACTAAAACAAAGACAAATATTTGAAGTTGTTAATTCAAGATTTTTTGGCTTAATTTAAGATTTTTTTTGGCTTAATTTAAGATTTTTTTTTACTTAATTGAAGATTTTTTTTTTTTTGCTTAATTCGAGATTTTTTGCTAAATTTAAAATTCTTTTGGCTTAATTCAAGATTTTTTTTTTTTACTTAATTGAAGATTTTTTTTTTTTTTTGCTTACTTAAAGATTTTTTCCTTAATTCAATAATTTTTTGCTAAATTCAAGATTTTTTCCTAAATTTAAGATTTTTTCGGCTTGATTCAAGATTTTTTTGCTTAATTCAAGATTTTTACAAAATTTAAGATTTTTTTGGCTTAATTCAAGATCTTTTGCTTAATTCAAGATTTTTTGCTAAATTTAAGATTTTTTTTGGCTTAGTTAAAGAATTTCTTTACTTAATTGAAGATTTTTTTGCTGAATTCAAGATTTTTTTTGCTAAATTTAAGATTTTTTTGGCTTAATTCATGATTTTTTGGCTTAATTCAAGATTTTTTGCTAAATTTAAGATTTTTTTGGCTTAATTCAAGAATTTCTTTACTTAATTGAAGATTTTTTTTTGCTTAATTCAAGATTTTTTGCTAAATTTAAGATTTTTTTTGGCTTAATTCATGATTTTTTTGTTTAATTCAACATTTTTGGCTAAATTTAAGATTTTTTTGGCTTAACTCATGATTTTTTTTGCTTAATTCAAGATTTTTTCCTTAATTCAAGCTACATTTTTTTTTTTGCTTAATTCAATCCAAGACTGTGGAATTTTTGGACTTGGCAAAAACATCCCAGGGGCCAGATTGGAACCTTTGGCATTTGGCCCCCGGGACGCATGTTTGACACCCCTGATCTAGAACAACTACAATGGATCAACACATGGAGAACAGAGGAAAGGGTATTTAGACAAACTCAGAATGTTTAGTTATCATTATTTACAGCTGGTTTACATAATAAATGATTTTTAAAAATTCAAG